>NC_092713.1:48311295-48418546 GCF_047496885.1 Scyliorhinus torazame | reverse complement strand
TTCAGGGATCTATGTACATGGACACCGAGATCTCTCTGCTCATCCACGCTGCCAAGAACCTTACCATTAGTCCAGTACTCAGTCTTCCTGTTATTCCTTCCAAAATGAATCACCTCACACTTTTCTGCATTAAACTCCATTTGCCACCTCTCAGCCCAGCGCTGCAGCTTATCTATGTCCCCTCTGTAACTTGTAACATCCTTCCGCGCTGTCCACAACTCCACCGACTTTAGTGCCATCTGCAAATTTACTCACCCATCCTTCTACGCCCTCCTCCAGGTCATTTATAAAAATGACAAACAGCAGTGGCCCCAAAACAGATCCTTGTGGTACATCACTACTAACTGGACTCCAGTCTGAACATTTCCCATCAACCACCACCCTTTGTCTTCTTCCAGCTAGCCAATTTCTGATCCAAACTGCTAAATCACCCTGAATCCCATGCCTCCGTATTTTCTGCAGTAGCCTACCATGGGGAACCTTATCAAACGCTTTACTGAAATCCATATGCACCACATCAACTGCTTTACCCTCATCCACCTGTTTGGTCACCTTCACAAAGAACTCTATAAGGTTTGTGAGGCACGACCTACCCTTCACAAAACCGTGTTGACTATCTCTAATCAATTTATTCCTTTCCAGATGATTATACATCCTATCTCTTATAAACCTTTCCATGATTTTGCCCACAACAAAAATAAGGCTCACTGGTCTATAGTTACCGGGGTTATCTCTACTCCCCTTCTTGAACAAGGGACAACATTTGCTATCCTCCAGTCTTCTGGCACTATTCCTGTATACAAAGATGACTTAAATATCAAGGCCAAAGGCTCAGCAATCTCCTCCTAACTTCCCAGAGAATCCTAGGATAAATCCCATCAGGCCCCGGGGACTTATCTATTTATTTTATTTTCGGAGCTAGGAGTGGGGAATTGGGCCTCGGTAGGGTGCTCTATAGGAGCAAGGGGCTGGTGCAGACTCGATTTGCCAAATGGCCTCCTTCTGCACTATAGGGATTCTATGACATGTCGATGACAATCAGTAACAACAAAGCGGAGGGAAAATCTTGGTCATGTGGGAGCCATGAGACACAACAGACCACGAGAACAAACATCCTACGTTAACATATTTCACATTTTTCAATTAAAAAGCGATACGAAATGATTTGCTCCTTAAAGTAGGTCACCCAGCCTGATTGCCAGAGGAATTGACAGTTCAAAGGCTTGACCAGCATGGCCCAGAGAGGGATTGGAAGCTGAAAAGTTCTCCCAGACTGCACCTCAAGAGCATTCCTGTTTTCTGGGCTGTGGGTTTTGCTTCAAAGTACCTGGAAACCTGAAGCCAATGAGTTATGCAGCTACTGCAGGTCATCAAGCAACTCTCCTGAGACTGTTGTGAAACATGAACACATTCTTTCCTCCCCTGCTGGAGTGCGAAAGAATTTGGGGACATATTCACCACATGCTGCCTGACACGGGATACCTCCCAGGAGAATGCTACATACGGTAACACAAAACAAAGTATCATTTGGGTGGGGGGGTGGAATGTTATTAAAAGAAAAGCACATGTCTTGAAGTGACAATGGTCAGAGGGCAGGTTGTTGGAAAAGAGCAGCAGTGCGGGGGAACCTGCTGCTCCTGATTTTGTGGGTTTGAAGGCTGGCTCTGCATTTCTGGGAGCTGGTTTCAATTCTGATCCAGGCTGGATGGAAACCTATGTCTATTGAAGGCGCAAGTCTGACAGGAAATCAACAAAAGGCAATTAGTAGGCTGAGGAAATCACACGGGTAGAACATGCTCTAGTGAAAAACTCAGCATCCGGAGCACAACATTGGAAAATGTGCTTATCAAACCTTAATAAATAATGATGTGGAGATGCCGGCGTTGGACTGGGGTGAGCACAGTAAGAAGTCTTACAACACCAGGTTAAAGTCCAACAGGTTTCATAGAATTTACAGTGCAGAAGGGGGCCATTCGGCCCATCGAGTCTGCACCGGCTCTTGGAAAGAGCACCCTACCCAAGGTCAACACCTCCACCCTATCCCCATAACCCAGTAACCCCACCCAACACTAAGGGCAATTTTGGACACTTAAGGGCAATTTACCATGGCCAATCCACCTGACCTGCACATCTTTGGACTGTGGGAGGAAACCGGGGCACCCGAAGAAAACCCACGCACAAACGGGGAGGATGTGCAGGCTCCGCACAGACAGTGACCCCAAGCCGGAATCAAACCTGGGACCCTGGAACTGTGAAGCAATTGTGCTATCCACAATGCTACCGTGCTGCCCCTAGATGTCACTTTCGATGTCACTAGCTTTCGGAGCATGCTCCTTCCTCAGGTGAAACTCACCTGAGGAAGGAGCAGTGCTCCGAAAGCTAGTGACATCAAAACAAACCTGTTGGACTTTAACCTGGCGTTGTAAGACTTCGTAATAAATAATAATAATAAAGGTGAGGGGTGTCCAACGAAAAGAAGACGTTTATTTATAAGAACAACTATTTACATGGGTCCCGGTTATACCTCATCGGGTCCTCTCTCTGTGTCAGCTGGTTATCAGCCCCGTAGTTAGCAGGGGAGCTCATACTCCTCGAGCCCACATGGGGAACACAATCGACCCTGCCCCGTGCGTCCCGTGCAGGTTACTACACATAACAAGAAGCCACCGTTTTGAGGGTTTTGAATTGCAGTTTTGGGAAGATATAAAAATCTACCCTGCAGTTATTGCTTACTATGTGGTATGATTTTAATTTCCAGTGTCAATTGTCAGCACTGGGAAAACCTGCACAATAATCAAAGGAGCTGTGAGGGATTGAAGAGAGAGAAGGCGAGATCAAACCCAGCTTCTCGTGCAGAGGGCTCTGGGTGGATTATACATCCAACTCCAACAATAGAGAACAAGCATCAACCCTTCAATCTTGGATTTCTTTTCAAATAGCAACCCCAAAAGGTATGGAATGATGCAGCGCAGAGGTAGACTGTTCAGTCCATTTTCCATGTTCTTTCAAAGACTGTCCCAATTCTCCCGCTCCCTGGTCTTTTCCCATAACCCTGGATGTCTCCGTTTCTAATCGAGCAGGATGGGGTAACGTTACGGGGTAAGTGTGAGCTGGGAAGAATCAGTCATGATTTTCTTAAATGGTGGAGCAAGCTGGGGGGAGGGGGGGGGGAAAGCTCCAAATGCCCGATACTAGCTCAAAATCCTTACAGTCCTTTTTAAATATCAAATTCATTTTGAAAATCACAGTTGAATCCAACATATGCGTTTTTTTTTTACTATATTCGTTCTTGGGATTTGAGCATTGATGGTTTGGCCACTGTTTATCCAACAAATAACAAAGAAAATTACAGCACAGGAACAGGCCCTTCAGCCCTCTAAGCCTGCACCAACCATGCTGCCCATCTGAACTAAACACCCTCTATCCATCTGGGGACCATATCCCTCTGTTCCTATCTTATTCATGTTTTTTGTCAAGACGCCCCTTAAAAGTCACTATCGTATCTGCTTCCAGTTAGTTGCTCATGAAACAGTGCTGGTTAGCTACCTTCTGCAATCGCTGCAGTCCATGTGGTGTAGGAGCAACCACATTGCTATCAGGAGGGGAATCCCAGGATGGATTTTGACACAGTGACAGGTGAAGGAACATCAATAAATCTAAGTCAGGTCATGATGTTCCCATGTGTCTGCTGTGCTTGTCCTTCTAGGTGGTAGAGGTTGCGGATTTGGGAGGTCCTGTCAAAGGGGGGTCATCAGGTTGCTGCAGTCCGTCTTGTAGATGGTACACATGGCTGCCACTGTGCATTGGTGGTGATGTGTTGGGTGCTTTGGATCCGTGGAACACATACAGGCCACCAACACTTAAAATAGTGCAACACTATTTTATTAAGTTAGAAACTGTTGAACATACTTTTACTGTGGGTTAACACGATGTTAGATTAAACTAAAGACCTATGCCTGCCCTCACCAGTCTATGCACTCAGCACATGGTGAAGATTTGTGCTGTAAACTGTAAGCTCTGGTCCGTCTAAGAGGCTGCATCCCGAATGAGCGGGAACTCTGATGCCCCCTGTCTTTATAGTGAGTGTGCTCTAACTGGTGATTGGCTGCGGTGTTGTGTGTGTGATTGGTCTTGCTGTGTGCCCATCAGTGTGTGTGTCTGCACCATGATATACTGGAGGGATTGCGTTTCAGAGCCATGAGGTCATGTTGCAGCTGTACAAAACTCTGGTGCGGCCGCATTCGGAGTATTGCGTGCAATTCTGGTCGCCGCATTATAGGAAGGATGTGGAAGCATTGGAAAGGGTGCAGAGGAGATTTACCAGAATGTTGCCCTGGTATGGAGGGAAGATCTTATGAGGAAAGGCTGAGGGACTTGAGGCTGTTTTCATTAGAGAGAAGAAGGTTAAGAGGTGACTTAATTGAGGCATACAAGATGATCAGAGGATTGGACAGGGTGGACAGTGAGAGCCTTCTTCCTCGGATGGTGATGTCTAGCACAAGGAGACATAGCTTTAAATTGAGGGGAGATAGATATAAGACAGATGTCATGGTAGGTTCTTTACTCAGAGAGTAGTAAGGGCGTGGAATGCCCTGCCTGCAACAGTAGTGGACTCGCCAACACTAAGGGCATTCAAATGGTCATTAGATAGACAATATGGACGATAAGGGAATAGTGTAGATGGGCTTTAGAGTAGTTTCACAGGTCGGCGCAACATCGAGGGCCGAAGGGCCTGTACTGCGCTGTAATGTTCTATGTTCTATGACATCCCCCCCTTTTATGAAAAAAATGCATGTGTGTGGCAATAAATAATGTATGGTGAGAATGTTCCTAACTACATGTGGGGTGCGAAGACATATTTACAGGACTACGTACATGAGAACTAAGCTATTTATAAGGGAAGGTGCCTGGTGCAGAGAAGCAGTATGCAACAAGAGTAACAAGATCAGCACGATATAAAAACCAGGGAAACGATCAAACAAAGCAACAAACCAATTCAGAGAGTCCATAAGTTCTCAAAATTCATAAATTCCGTCTCTGAGGTGGGCGACAAATTCTGGTTGACCATAAGGGTGGCACACCACTCATCGTCTGGATCGATGCTGTATACCGATAGAGGCTGGATTCTTTGCTTTGGGGACACCTGTTTTGTTGTAACGATACCGACTCAAAAATGCGCCTTCGGGTCCTCGGTGTCAATATCGGGTAGCAGGTCCGAATTGGACTCGGTGGACCGTGGCTTGAATGGCCCGGATATTCCTGCGAGGCTGGCTGGAGCGACAAGAGTTGACAGGCTGAGCTGATCTGCATAAAGCAGCATAGTGGCCAAGTTTGCCACATCTCAGGCATCGTCGGGATTTGGCAGGGCATTGCTGCTTTAAATGGGCGGAACCACAGTTGCCGCATTGTTATAGCATCAGTACGTTCGCTGCGCCAGCGCGCATGCGCAGTGCGGTCGTACATGGTGCGCGCCTGCACAGTACGTTCGTCGACGTCGCCGTCCCCTCGTTCGGTGCGCACACGCGCGGTAGTCCACGAAAAACGCGCGAAGGTGGCCGTCCCTCATCCAGGCTGAGGCCCTGGGCTGAGGCCCTGGAGTTGCTCGATTGCTTGGACTCGTTCTGCCTCGTGGGGACCTTGCCGCGCCGTTTCAGCCGCTTGGATGTGGGAATACCGACTAGTGCCGTGTTCGTGTAGCACGTAGCTCTCGATGGTAATCGCTAGGGTGAGCTGCTTTACCTTGAGAGCTGCTGGCGTAGGGGGTCCCGACTGAACACCAAAAACGATCTAGTCGCGTATCATGGAGTCGGAGGTGGGCCCGTAATTACAGGACTGCGCAAGGATGCGGAGGTGGGTGAGAAAGGACTGGAAAGGTTCATCCTTACCCTGCAAACGCTTTTGGAACACATAGCGCTCAAAACTTTCATTCACTTCGATGTTGCAGTGACTGTCAACTTGAGGAGGACCGTCTTGAATTTTGATTTATCTTCATCATCAGCAAAGGTGAGAGAATTGAAAATGTGGATGGCATGTTCTCCGGCCGTGGATAGGAAGAGAGCGATCTTCGTGGTGTGGTCTGTGGCTTCAAGGTAGAGCTGGAAGCATTGATTGAATATCTTCCAGTTGGCCCCTAGGTTACCGGTGATGCGGAGCGGCGGCGGCGGGCGGACGCTGTCCATTTTGCAGGATGGCTGTACGCTGGTGGAAGGCAGATCATTTGCAGGTAGGTCTAAGAAGTTCTAATATCCCTCAACTCCTGGTATCATGATGTGTTGGGTGCTCTGGATCCGTGGAACACATACAGGCCACCAACACTTAAAATAGTCCAACACTATTTTATTAAGTTAGAAACTGTTGAACATACTTTCACTGTGGGTTAACACGATGTTAGATTAAATTAAAGACCAATGCCTGTCCTAACCAGTCTATGCACTCAGCACATGGTGAAGATCTGTGCTGTAAGCTGTAAGCTCTGTCCTTCTAAGAGGCTGCATCCCGAATGAGCGGAACTCTGATGCCCCCTGTCTTTATAGTGTGCTCGAGTGATTGGCTGCAGTGTTGTGTGTGTTGATTGGTCTTGCTGTGTGTCCATCAGTGTGTGTGTCTGCACCATGATATACTGGTGTATATTATGACAGGTGGTAGAGGGGGATGAATGTTTAAGGTGGTAGAAGGGATGCCAATCAAGTGGGCTGCTTTGTTCTGGATAGTGTTGAGTTTCTTGAGTCTTGTTGGAGCTGCACTCATCCAGGCAATTGGAGAGTTTCCATTGCACTCCTGACTAATGGACAGGCGTTGGGGAGTCAGGAGGTGAAGTACTCGCTGCAGAATTCCCAGTCTTTGATCTGTTCTTGAAGCCACAGTATTTAGCAGTGCACCCAACTGGAGCTCCTCACAGACCGCATGGTGCAGTTGGATGCACTTAGGAGCATGCAGGTGGCAGAAAGCGTCATAGATCGCCGTTATATAAATGTGGTCACACCCAAGGTGCAGGCAGAGAAATGGGTGACCACCAGAAAGGGCAGGCAGTCAGTGCAGGAATCCCCTGTGGTTGTCCCCCTCTCGAACAGGTATACCCTTTTGGATACTGTCGGAGGGGATAGCCTCTCAGGGGAAAACAGCAGCAGCCAGAGACATGGCACCACAGCTGGCTCTGATGTTCAGCAGTGAAGGTCAAAGCGCAGAAGAGCAATAGTCATAGGAGACTCTATAGTCAGGGGCACAGATAGGCGCTTCTGTGGACGTGAAAGAGACTCCAGGATGGTATGTTGCCTCCCAGGGTCCAGGATGTCTCTGAACGGGTAGCGGGCATCCTGAAGGGGGAGGGCAAACAGGCAGAGGTCGTTGTACATATTGGTACTAACAACATAGGCAGGAAGGGGCTTGAGGTCCTGCAGCAGGAGTTCAGGGAGCTAGGCAGAAAGTTAAAAGACAGGACCTCTAGGGTTGTAATCTCGGGATTACTCCCTGTGCCACGTGCCAGTGAGGCTAGGAATAGGAAGATAGAGCAGCTAAACACGTGGCTAAACAGCTGGTGTAGGAGGGAGGGTTTCCGTTATCTGGATCACTGGGAGCTCTTCCGGGGCAGGTGTGACCTGTATAAGAAGGACGGGGTTGCATCTAAACTGGAGAGGCATAAATATCCTGGCCGCGAGGTTTGTTGTTTTGTTCTTTATATTTATATGGCTAGTCCTGTTCAGTTTCTGGTCAATGGTAACCCCCAGGATGTTGATGGTGGGGGATTCAGTGATAGTAATGCCATTGAATGTCAAGGGATGATGGTTAAATTCTCTCCTTTTGGAACTGGTCAGTGCCTGGCACTTATGTGGTACGAATGTTGCGTGCCATTTATCAGCCCAAATCTGAATGCAGTTCAAGTTTTGATGCATGCTTCAATAATTGAGGAGTCGCGAATGGTGCTAAACATTGTGCAATCATCAGGATTGACTTCCAACAACCACAACCATCTCCCTTTGTGCTTGATATGACTCGAACAATTGACACCAACATTTGTTTCCGATCTTCGCAAGCTCTTGGAAAAATTTATGGAGACCCTGGACTGCAAGAATGTCAGGCTCACAACTTCCTGATTGAGTCCAAAGGAGTGAAAAACACTACGTTAGGCATCCACTTGGTTGCAGAAGTTACAAGAAAGACATACTTAGACATCAGTCTGCCTTTGGGCTCCACTCCAGATGTTTTGGTCTGGATTAATTCACTTAACATTCAACTCTGCCAAGGTGTCCGTGCGCCATTGGGACGGCCTCAGGACATTACCTGAAGGTCCTCCCCGATGCTCCGCGGCCCGATGGGCAGAGTCCCCGACCGCGCTGGGCACGTATGCTCTCAGTTTTCATGAACCCCGGCGTGGCGGCTGCGAACTGTGTCGGGCGGGGAGCTTTGCTGCTGGCCGGGGGGGGGGGGGGGGGGGGGGGGGGGGGGGGGCTTTGCCGAGGTCTGGGGGGGCTGTTGGAGGGTGGTCCGGGTTGGAGAGGGGTGTCCAGGGGGGCACTATCTGGCAGGTCAAGTCCGCGTGCAGCTGCGCCATGTTGTACGACGCGACTGCTGCTGATCATCACTCTGCTCATGCGGGCCATAGACCCGGCAATTCTCCAGGCGTTTATTTGGGAAGGCAGGGAGTTTTATGTGGCGCGGCTGCTATCTCCTCACAGGTCGGAGGATCTGTGCGGGGCCGGGGGGAGCACCAAATTTTTCGTCGTAAAACTAGACACATCCTCCGGACATAGCCTCACAATCGGAGAAACCAGCCCGAAGTGTTGATGCCGGCGCAGAATTCGTGGAGTTCCACGACAGCAAAACTGACACGCACCTGGACCGATTCTGCTACTGTTAAGGGGCTAGCACTGGCGCCACCATCGATTCCAATGAGAAACGGTGCCGGATTCGCAGGTTTCAAAATGAACACTCAGGAGGCTGACAAGCTGCAGCCACATACACACACTTCACTCTCCACACACACCATCCTAGGCAGCAGATGGCAGCAAAACGTGTGGCCCTACACTTCATGGATGCCGAGCTGGAGACTATCCTGACGCGGTGGAGGAGAGGCAGATGATCCTGTACCCTGGCCGGGGAAAGAGGCTGCCAGCCGTTGCCATTTGCCGTGTCTGGGCGCAGGTGGCTGAGGTGGTCAGCACCGTGGGCAACACCACCCTGACCAGCCAGCAGTGCCGAAAAAAAACTGCGCTGCCTCCTCAGGGTGGCCCGAGTGAGTAGGCAGCACTGTGCCCCTGGCACTAACCCCCGTCCCACACAACCGTAACCCTACCCCACCCCCCCCAACCCTGACAGCAGCCGAACACCCACCCTGCTCCACGTGCGCGTACCAATACCGGCCGCTATGGCGGGGTGCCCTGGTCACTGGGCCACCAGCTACCCATCCTCCTGGGCTGCACGCGGCAGACTGTCTCACACTGTCATTTTCTGTTTGCCCCCCCCCCCCCCCGGGAGAAAGCCGTGCACAACCCTGCGGGTGCAGAAGAAAGACTTGAGGGGAACCGGAGGGGCCTGCATCCCCCCGCCATGGCAGAGCAGAGTGCTTTGCATGTGGTCGGCAGCCCCAGAAAGAGAGGTCGCCAGGGTGGAATTCGGCCATGGTCGAGAAGTGAAGCCCTGCTGAGTTGCGGTTCCCCGTGACACATCTGCAAACCACCCCGCAATACCACCCACATCACCCTCACCCCCACATCACCCTCACCCCCACATCACCCTCATCCCCACACCCACCCTCACCCTACCACCACCCCCTCACCCACATCACCCTCACCCCCACACCACCCTCACCCTACACCACCCCCCTCACCCACATCACCCTCACCCCCACACCACCCTCACCCTACACCACCCCCTCACCCACATCACCCTCACCCACAACCATACGCTCACCTCCACCACCCCCACTTCCCACCACCTCATGGTCTAATCATGCGTCTTGTGTCTTGCAGGACCTTCTGGAGATGGGGTGTGCCCATCTGGTGTCTCCCGCCCACTGCCAGAGCCACAGCTGGAGCGCCCCCCCCCCCCCCCCCCCCCCCCCCCCCCCGAGCTGAGCACCGACGCTGAGAGCAGCTTGGGCGCCAGCCCTCCATCGGAGACGCAGGACACTCCGGAGTTCAAGTCTGGGGAAGACACTGACTTCCCGTCGCAGCTGTCTCCAAACACCCTTCACCATCCCAGAGACACTCACCTCTGTTCGGCACTTTAGTGAAGAGGCTCAGGGACACTATCTGGGGTGCACCACACAGCTGATCGGGTACAGCAGGTAGAGGTAGGAACACCCAAGGAGGCAGACGGTCGGAAGGCAGACTGGATAACTATCTGCCGTCCGGATGGCAGCGTCCGCTCTTGCAGCTGCAGGGCATCCCCAGGTTTGCGGTGACTAGCAGGAAGGCCACCATTGCTAGTTGAATTCCAATATCCATTGTCTACAAGGGGTGAAAGGCCAACATGTTAACATGGTGCATACCTCCGTGCCTAACCAGGTCCAACGGGGTACATTGGTGCCCCCGGTTGGCATTGTGGGCTCTACCACCGTATGTCCCCCCTCCATCTTTACACCCCTGGCCCCATCGTGCCTGGCACTGTGGTGACCTCCCGGCCCTGGCACCTATCCCTGATGCCAGGGGTACCATCTGCTGCCACCTGCCCTTGCCAGCAGTACCCTCCGCAGCCCCCGCTGGCAACCCCGTAGGGGCTAGAGTGGGCGCAGCCCTAGATGGGCTGCCGGTATGTGGAAGCTGGGTGAGGGAGGGTATGGTGGAGGGTTGGATTGCAGGGGCTTCGCTGTCGAGGTGACGGAAAATTGCGATTTGGCATCAAATCGGTACCCACCACGATTCTGGGGTTGGAATCGATTCTCCGCCCAATCGCGTTTTGCGATTTCGTCCTCAGCCAACAGAGCATCTCGCCCAGGGCAACACATGAGACATTATTCTTTTTCTTTATTCTTTGACTGGATACGGACATCACTACTCGTTGCCCTTGAACTGAATACCTTAGTCGGCCATTTCGAGGGCAGCGAAGAATCAACCACATTGCTGTGGGTCTGGAGTCACATGTAGGCCAGACCAGGTAAGGAAGGCAGATTTCCTTCCCTAAAGGACACCAGTGAACCAGATGAATTTGATAACAATCGATGATAGTTGTCATGGTCACCGTCTAGTGAGGTTAGTTTTTTTAATTCCAGATTAATTGAATTTAAATTCCACCAGCTGCCATTGTGGGATTTGGCCCCCACCAGTATTAACCTGATGCTGCCGTTACACCAGCACCTCCCTCAATTATTTATACTGAGCAAGAGGTTGTTCAGGTGGTTGAGAAATATTCTTGCCCATTCAAGTATTAGTGACTAAGTTATGGGTTATTTTCCAGCACACCCTAACATACCCATACTTCCCCAAAAGCACACAGAGCAAAGTTTTCATAAATATGCATGCACTGTAATTAGTAGGAATTCAGTATACAATATGGTCCACACACTAAGTGAGTAATTTCGGGGAAAGTCTGGAATAATTCGTTATTTCAGTTGTTCCCACTAGAGGGTATCAAAGTATTAAAAGTCCCACTGCTCTGGAAACTGTTCCACACACCAGCACACACAGGTCTGCCTGAAACACCACAAATTCACCGTTACAACAATAATTTTTAAAAGGCTACTTTAAAAACAATACCTGGAAGAATATTTATTGTTTCAGTGCCGTGAAGATTGACACATGCAGCTAACTAAAATAGAACAATCAAATCGCCATTAAATGGCTCCTTAGAAAGAATACGAAGTGCAGGATGATGCTTGTCAGACACCTTGGGCGAAATCCTCCGTTATCGGCGGAAAGTCCGCCGATCGGTCGCAAAAAAACCGGCGCAAATCAGACTTGCGTCACGTCGGAATAATGGGTCGAAAGTCTCCGGCCCGAAATGGGCTAGCAGCGACGTAACGGGATCCGCGCTTGCGCAGTGGTTCACGCCGTGCAGCGTCATACGCGCCGCACGGCGTGACGGCTCATAAGGCCGCGCTGCTCCCCCCCACCCGACCGGAACACCCCGACCGCAACACCCGACTGGATGGCTGGCCGCCGCTCAGCCCCGAGGACCGAGTCACGGGATGTGGCGGCGCTCCTGGACGCGGTGGAGCAGAGGAGGGACGCCCTGTATCCCGGGCATGGCCGCAGAGTTGCCCCACGCCACAGCCGGCGTCTGTGGAGGGAAGTGGCAGAGGCCGTCACCGCTGCGGCCCTGACACCACGGACAGGCACCCCAGTGGCCACAAGAAGGTGAACGACCTTGTCAGAGCAGGCAGGGTGAGCCTCCCCATATCCCCCCTCCCCGTATCCCCCCTCCCCCATATCCCCCCCTCCCCATATCCCTCCTCCCCCATTTCCCCCCTCCCCCATATCCCCCATCACTCCCACCCCCATACCCCCTATCCCATAGCCCCCCTCCCCCATATCCCCCCCTCCCCATATCCCCCACCTCCCCCATATCCCCCCTCCCCCATATCCCCCCTCCCCCAAATCCCCCCACCCCATATCCCCCTCCCCCTTCCCATATCCCCATAACCCCCCCTCCCCCATATCCCCCCTCCCCATATACCCCCTCCCCAAATCCCCCCCTCCCCCCCCCCATACCCCCCTCCCCCCATATCCCCTCCCCATATCCCCCTCCCCCATATCCCCCCTCCCCCATATCCCCCTCCCCCATATCCCCCCATAATCCCCCTCCCCCCATCTCCATACCCCCTCACCCATATCCCCCCTCCCCCATATCCCCCTCCCCCATGTCCCCTCCCCATATCCCCTCCCCATATCCCCCTCCCCCATATCCTCCCCATAACCCCCCTCCCCCATATCCCCCCTCCCCATATCCCATATCCCCATACCCCTCTCCCATATCCCCCATAATCCTCCCCTCCCCCATATCCCCCCCCTCCCCCCCCCCATATCCCCCCCTCCCCCATATCCCCCCTCCCCATATCCCCCCTCCCCATATCCCCATATCCCCCATATCCCCCTCCCCCATATCCCCCATATCACCCATAATCCCCCCTCCCCCATATCCCCCTCCCCATATCCCCCCTCCCCATATCCCCCATATCCCCCCTCCCCCATATCCCCCCTCCCCATATCCCCCCTCCCCCATATCCCCCATAATCCCCCCTCCCCCTTATCCCCCCTCCCCCCATATCCCCCTCCCCCATATCCCCTATCCCCCATATCCCCCCTCCCCCATATCCCCCATAATCCCCCCTCCCCCATATCCCCCCCATATCCCCCCTCCCCATATCCCCCCTCCCCCATATCCCCCCTCCCCATATCCCCCCTCCCCCATATCCCCCCTCCCCCATATCCCCCCTCCCCCATATTCCCCCTCCCCATATCCCCCTCTCCCCATATCCCCCATAATCCCCCCTCCCCCATATCACCCATATCCCCCCCTCCCCCATATCCCCCATATCCCCAAGTGAATCCAGCCCTAACCTTAACCTCTGCAATGCACGCGCAACCGATGGCGTGCATTCATATACCTGCCTAACACTGTTGCCTTTTACCCCTGCCACCCCCCCCCCCCCCCCACAGGATAAGCGCGCACACAACAATAGGGAGCATGTGAGGACTGGAGGAGGCCCCGCTGATGAGAGGCCACTGACCGAACACGAGGAAAGGGCCCTGGAACTGGCTGGCGGACCTGACGACCGGGAGGTTGCTGATGCAGAGGTCGGGGGCGTAGTAGCAAGTGAGCCACCGACAGCCCGTCCCCATATCCCCCCTCCCCTATATCCCCCTCCCCCATATCACCTGATCACTGCCTGATGTCTAACCATGCATGCTTCATTGTGTATCGCAGGACCAAATGTCCAGGCACCCATCCCCGCAGATGCAGACCGCCCGCAGGATGCCCCTCGGAGGCCACGGGAGACGGAGAGACCCGGACCCTCCAGCATGCGACGCCCGCAGGATGCCCCTCGGAGGCCACGGGAGACGGAGAGACCCGCACCCTCCAGCATGTGACGCCCGCAGGATGCCCCTCGGAGGCCACGGGAGACGGAGAGACCCGGACCCTCCAGCATGCGACGCCCGCAGGATGCCCCTCGGAGGCCACGGGAGACGGAGAGACCCGCACCCTCCAGCATGCGACGCCCGCAGGATGCCCCTCGGAGGCCACGGGAGACGGAGAGACCCGGACCCTCCAGCATGAG
Organism: Scyliorhinus torazame; assembly: GCF_047496885.1. Lineage (NCBI taxonomy): Eukaryota > Metazoa > Chordata > Chondrichthyes > Carcharhiniformes > Scyliorhinidae > Scyliorhinus > Scyliorhinus torazame. Next base: position 48,404,334 of record NC_092713.1, on the reverse strand, counting down.
ACGCCCGCAGGATGCCCTCGCACACCACGGGAGACGGAGAGAACCGGACCCTCCAGCATGCGACGCCCGCAGGATGCCCCTCGCACACCACGGGAGACGGAGAGACCTGGAGCAACAGGGAGACGACACCCCCGTCACGTGCGGGAGCGACCACCCAGCGACGAGGGGGGCAGCCACAGGCCCCCGTCACATCCGAGCCAGGACACCACTACCCAGGACACCACTACCCAGGACACCACTACCCGGGACACCACTACCCGGGACACCACTACCCGGGACAGCAGTGCCCAGGACACCCCTAACCGGGACACCACTACCCGGGACACCACTACCCGGTGACTCAGAGTGGATGAGTGGAGACGAACCCCCACCCCAAAGTGCCATGGACTCAGAGTGGGACGAAGAGCACGACACAACGCCACTGCTGTCACCAACACCCTCCACCATCGCAGAAACACTCACCTCGGTTGGGCACTTTAGTGATGAGGCGTCTGGTACACTCACTGGTGCGCACAACACAGCCGTCCCGGTACAGCAGGTGGAGGTAGGAGCAGCAGAGGGGCCGTGCGGTCGGAGGGCAGCCCAGCCCAAGCGAACATCTGCCTCCCAGATGGATCCCGGGTTCCTGGAGTTACCACACCCACACATAGATCCGATGCAACCACCGACCCGGAGACGAGCAAAGAGGGTGACGGGCGGCTTGCGGCGGCTGCAGTCGCAGGTGGAGGAGTCCACCCGCGTCCAGGAGCTGGGAGTGGTGCCGGTCATGCTTGCCACCCAAGCTGACACCGCACGGGTGGCGTCCGCGGTGGAGGCAATGGGTGCGACGGTGTCAGACATGGGGAACAGTTTGCGAGGCCTGGGGCTTTCCGTGCAGGCGGGCTCTGTGGCCCAGGAAATGGGTGCCCTCTCACAGGAGGCCATGAGCCAGTGCCAGCGCCAGATGGCAGAGGCGCTCAACGCCATAGCCCAGTCTCTGCAGGCCATGGCCCAGTCTCAGCAGGCCATGGCCCAGTCTCTGCAGGCCATGGCCCAGTCTCAGCAGGCCATGGGCCAGTCTCAGCAGGCCATGGCCCAGTCTCAGCAGGCCATGGCCCAGTCTCAGCAGGCCATCGCTGAGGGCATCGGCGCCAGTGGCCATGTGCGAGCCGGCGTCGCACTGTCACAGACAGGGTTTGCCAACCCCCTGGGCTCCATGGCTGCAAACCTGCAGACCCCTGTCGATACCAGCACAGGCCTCCAGGACTGGCAGCGCCAGATGTCGGGGGGCGCGGATGGCCAGTCCGTTCGCATCCCCCACCCATGTAGAGGCCTGGGGGCCATCGGGCACCCCGAGGGAGGAGGAGGTGGTGTGGTCCGTCCCGGTTCCCTCTGTAGGGGAGGTCCCGGTACACCGTGACACCTCGGACTCCCCCCCTTCCGTCCCAGGTGCATCGGGTGGGCAACGGGCAGGACAGGCTGGCAGCTCGCCATCCCAGTCGCCCGGGCCGCAGCCTGGCCCATCTAGGCCAGGACGCCCCAGGAAACGGCCGCCAAAGGGATCCAGTGTCAGAGGGCAGGAATCACAGGAGTCCACCTCCAGTTCTGCTGTACCGTCTGGGGAACCACGTAGACGTAGTCAAAGGGCCCGTAAGGCCAAACAATTAGACACTGAGTAAGTTGGCACGGGTGAAGGGCACAGATGAGTTTTAGGGGCTAGGGCACGTGCATGAACTCGTTTGGTTATTAAAGTCAATGTTACACCTACAGAAGCTGCCTTTGTGCTCTGTCCAAAGCGTGCGGGGGTGTCATGTACGTTGAGCGCAAGTGTGTGTGTGAGGGGTGGTCTTACCTCAGCCCCAGGTGAGTCTGCCCCCTTCCCCCTGGGCCGCCATCAACATCCCCCGGGCAGAGGACAGGACCGTGCGCTGCAGTGTCACAGCCGCATGCAGGGATGGTCCGGGTGGATGGTGGTACTGTGGCCATGGGTCAGACATAGTCCAACGATGTAGAGCCAGGAGCTCACCGCAGGGCGGGTTGTCATCATCCTCCATGGCCTGCAATAGACACGCGTCCACCCGCAACTGTGTGAGCCCGGCCCGTTGTGCCGCAGGTGGATCGGCAATGGGGGGGGGTGGTGTGCATGCGGGTGGGGTGGGTGGGGTTGGGGAGGGGGATGAGGGTGCTGGGTGGGTGGATGGGTGGGGGGTGTGGGTAGTCGGCTGTTGCCATGGTGTGCGGTCTGTGGCCATACTACCCGATTCCCACGCCCATCTAGTCAGTGAAGCGGGCGGCTATCAGTCTGTCCCGTGCCCGCTGGGCCAGCCGGTAACGGTGGACAGCCACCCGCCTGTGTCTACCCCGTCTGCCCTGACCATTACCCCCATCCCCCTCATCTGGGGAGGACTGCGCCTCTTCCTGCTGCTCCTCCACTCCGCCCTCCTCTGCCTGCTGCACATCGCCCCTCTGCTGGGCTATGTTGTGCAGGACGCAGCACACCACAATGATGCGGCCGACCCTATCTGACCGATACTGGAGGGCGCCCCCAGAGAGGTCCAGGCACCTGAAACGCATCTTCAGCACGCCAAAGCACCTCTCTATCACTCCCCTTGTCGCTACATGGGCATCATTGTAGCGGTTCTCCGCCTCATTGCGTGGCCTCCGTATAGGCGTCATCAGCCACGATCGCAATGGGTAGCCCCTGTCGCCCAGCAACCAGCCCCTCAGCCGGGGATGGCGTCCCTCGTACATGCCGGGGTGGATGACCGCGACAACACGTATGAGTCGTGTACACTGCCTGGGTAACGGGCGCAGACGTGCAGGATCATCATGCGGTGGTCGCAGACCACCTGTATGTTCATCGAATAGGTCCCCTTCCTATTGGTGAACACGGCCCTGTTATCTGCAGGTGGCCGCACGGCGACGTGCATCCCATCGATCGCGCCCTGGACCATGGGGAACCCGGCCACGGCAGAGAAGCCCACGGCCCGGGCATCTTGGCTGGCCCGGTCCACGGGGAAGCGGATGTAGCGGTGCGCCATGGCATATAGGGCACTGTCACTGCCCGGATGCACCGATGCACCGATGTCTGCGATATGCCGGACAGGTCACCACTCGGTGCCTGGAATGACCCCGTTGCATAAAGGTTCAGGGCCACCGTAACCTTGACGGACACGGGGAGAGGGTGTCCCCCGCCAGTGCCACGCGGTGACAGGTGTGCCAGCAGGTGGCAGATGTGTGCCACGGTTTCCCGCCTCATCCGGAGTCTCCTCCTGCATTCCCGGTCCGTGAGGTCCTGGTATGACTGCCGGGGCCGGTACACACGGGGCGCCCTCAGGTGCCTCCGTTGCCGTGGGGCCGTGACGTCCTCCTCCCCCTCCTCGTCCTGTCGGTCAGGTGTCCCTCCAGCCTGGGCGGCTGCCGCCTGTCCCTCTGCGGCAGCCTGCGCCGCCTCTCTGGCACGCTCCTCCTCCTCCTCCTCCTCATCCAGTGCAACATAGACATGAGCGGCTGCCGCCACGGCGGCCAACATCGCTGGATGATCGGAAAACATGACGGCCTGGTGGGGGGAGGGGAACGACGACATGTCATCATTGCCCATATCCCCTCCTACCCCCAGCCAGGTGGCATGGACTGCATGGGTCCAACTGTTGGAGGCTTGCACCTGGCCAGGTGGACCAACACACTTGCCCTCGCATCCCCCTCCCCGGCACGGGCCCCCCCCCAACCACCACCCCGGCACGGACCCCCCCCCAACCTCCACCCCGGCACGGACCCCCCCCCAACCTCCACCCCGGCACGGACCCCCCCATCCCCCTCCCCGGCACGGACCCCCCCCTCCATCCCCCTCCCCGGCATGGACCCCCCCCCCAACCTCCACCCCGGCACGGACCCCCCCCCCCCAACCTCCACCCCGGCACGGACCCCCCATCCCCCTCCCCGGCACGGACCCCCCCCCAACCTCCACCCCGGCACGGACCCCCCATCCCCCTCCCCGGCACGGACCCCCCCCCATCCCCCTCCCCGGCACGGACCCCCCCATCCCCCTCCCCGGCACGGACCCTCCCCCCAACCTCCACCCCGGCACGGACCCCCCATCTCCCTCCCCAGCACGGACCCCCCCCCCCATCCCCCTCCCGGCACTCCCCCGGAGCCCAGCCTACTCTAACCACCCCCCCCCCCCCCCCCCCCCCCCGCCGCACACACACACACACAACCCGAGACACACCTCTCCTCTCACGCATTCAGACTGCGGCCACGCCATCGCCTGCCCAGAGCCAACCCCCCAGGCCGTCACTCACCTCCACGCTGGTCGGCGTGAACCTGGAGCACAGGGTCACGCCGATGAAAAGGAGGTTCAATTTACGTCGACGTGAACGGTCATCACGTCGACGGGACTTCGGCCCACCCGGAAGGGAGAATATCGGCAGGCCGAAAATCGGCTGCCTTGCGCAGACCCGTGACATCCTCCGCGGCAGCGGGGCCATTAACGCCCCGCCGACTTTTCTCCCTTCGGAGACTTCGGCAACCGGCGGGGGCGGGATTCACGGCGGCCAACGGCCATTCTCCGACCCTCTGGGGGGTCGGAGAATGACGCCCCTGGGGTGCGATTTAGCCGGTAAAAAGGTTTATGTCCAGTTTTAGGCAGGTCTGGCAGGACAGCTGCAGCGCCAGGAAACACCCGGCTGTTCAACGGCAGTTTGCCGGGGTATTTTTGGCTCGGGGCGTTTTCTCTCCGCCAAGGCTGCGCTTATCATAGAATTTACAGTGCAGAAGAAGGCCATTCGGCCCATCGAGTCTGCACCGGCTCTTGGAAAGAGCACCCTACCCAAGGTCAACACCTCCACCTTATCCCCATAACCCAGTAACCCCACCCAATACTAAGGGCAAATTTGGACACTAAGGGCAATTTATCATGACCAACCCACCTAACCTGCACATTTTTGGACTGTGGGAGGAAACCGGAGCACCCGGAGGAAACCCACTCAGGCACGGGGAGATCGTGCAGACTCCGCACAGACAGTGACCCAAGCCGGAATCGAACCTGGGACCCTGGAGCTATGAAGCAATTGTGCTATCCACAATGCTACCGTGCTGCCCGTGGGGCACTTAAATGGGGCGAGCCCAGCACTAAAGGCTCCTTGTAGATCAGGGCGCCATTTTTACTGGCAGCCCCAATCTTCCCTCCACCCCCTCCCCCTTTCCATTTCCAACCCCAGGGAGACCCCTGGGAGCATCCCATCACCACCCCCTCCACCTGGAAAGGCCCCCTGGGTCCGATACCTGGCAGGCGTACCTGATACCTGGGCACCCTAGCACTCTCATCTTGGTACCCTGCCAGCCTGGCAGTAGTACTTAGGCACTGGCACTGTCAGGGTGCCAGCCTGACAGTGCCAGGGTGCCAGAGGGAGTGCCATCATGTCCTGTCCCTGACCATCCGAGTTCTCTAATGGCCTGGGAGATTCCCCACCCTAGGTGGCATTACAAGTCGTCCACTTTTGTGGAAACCAGTAATAAACAGCGCCCTAGCGAGGTCCCCCAGGCACGGCCGTTAGGTCCAGAGCACCAGGAGAATCCCGTGAATGCATATTTAAATGAGCCTGATGGATCTTTTAAATATGCTGATCTGGGTCACGTCTAGTGAGGGCAAGGTCCATATCGTGATGTCTCGTGAGACTCCGATAAATCTGGCGAGGCGTTGGGACGGCACGGTGGCGCAATGGTTAGCACGGTGCCGAGGGTCAGGTTCGATCCCAGCCCCGGGTCACTGTCCGTGTGGAGTTTGCACATTCTCCCCGTGTCTGAGTGGGTCTCACCCCCACAATGTGCAAAGATATATAGGGTAGCTGGATTGGCCACGCTAAATTGCCCCTTAAGAGAAAAAAAGAGAGTTGGGTACTTTAAATTTAAAAAAAAACCTGGTGAGGCTTTTTGAGCGTCGCAAATCTCATGAGAGGCAACCTGAAAGATTCAACAACTTCGTCCCGACACCAAGTCAGGTGCGACAAAGTCATTAAATCGCACCCCTTATCTCCTTACTCTGACAACTTGTCTGACAAACAACAGCAAAATCTAGACGTAAATTACAGCATTAAACCATTGCTTCTTGTAATAATTTTGTATTGATGAAGCAGGATGCAAAACCATACTGGACCTGCAGACTATACAGGCTTAAAAAAGATACCTTCAGCTCCTGGCATTAGATCCAAGGAAGGTTTAATGGACAGCAGGTGGCAGTGTTTAATGGAGTCCATACAATGCTGTATTGTAGAGCCAATGAAAGAGTCTGTTTACCCCAATGACTGAGCTATGGGCCGGAATTCTGCAATCCCGCGGCAGAGTCTCCACGCCGTCGTAAACGCAATTGCGTTTCACGACGGCGTGAACGGCCGCTCCCACGACTAATTCTGGCCCCTCCAGGGGGCCAGCACGGTGCTGGAGCGGTTCGTGCTGCTCCAGCTGCAGATCCCGGCGGGATCCGCGCATGCGCAGTTGCGCCGGCACCAACGAGGACATGCGCAGTGGCACTGGCGCCAACCCGCGCATGCGCAGTGGCCTCCTTCAACACGCCGGCCCCGACACAACATGGCACAGGACTACAGGGGCCGGCACGTGGGAAAGGAGACCCCCAGCCACAGAGGCCGGCCCGCTGATTGGTGGGCCCCGATTGCGGGCCAGGCCACATCGGAGGCCCCCCAGGGTCGGACCCCCCCTCCCCCCCAAACGGCGCCACCTGACCCTTACACACCGAGGTCCCGCCGGCCCAGAGCAGGTTAGAACGGCGGCGGCAGAACTCGGCTCTTTTCTTACGGCCGCTCGGCCCATCCGGGCCGGTGAATCGGTGGGCCGGCCGCGTAGAACGGCCTGCGACCAGCGCCGCGCCAACCACGCTGGCGCTAATGGCGCCGATTCTCCGCTCTGGGGCGGCGTAGCACGATTTGCGCAGCCCGCCGGCGATTCTCCGACCCAGTGCGGGATGGGAAAATCCCGCCCACTATGTGTGCACTCCCTGTTTGTACAGTACTTGAGAGCTCTGAGATGCAGCGGAATCTGGGTGTCCTAGTGCATGGATCACAAAAGCCTCTTGTGTAGGTACTTAAATGGGGATGTTATGCTTCAATTGCACAGGACAATAATGAGACCATATTTGGAGTACAGTACTGTGTACAGTATTAGTCACCTTTTTTAAGGAAAGATGTAAATACGTTGGAAGCAGTTCAGCAAAGGTTTACCTGAAGAACACCTGTTATAGGTGGGTTGTTTTATGAGGAAAAATTAGACAGGCTAGGCTTGTATCCGCTGGAATTTAGAAGGGTAAGGGGTGACTTTATTGTAAAATATCCTGAGGGGTTTTGAACAGGGTGGGCGCGAAGAGAAAATTTCCTCTTGTGGGAGCATCTATAACAAGGGGCTCACTGTTTAAAAATAAGGGGTTGCCCATTTAAAACAGAGATGAGGTAAACCTTTTCCACTCAGAGGGTCGTGAGTCTTTGGAAATCTCTTTTTGAGAAGGTGGTGGAAGCAGAATCTCTGCATATTTTTCAGCAGAGGTGGCTAGATTCTTGGTTAGAAAAGGGGTGAAAGGTCAGCGGGGTAGGCGAAGTGCAGATTTGAAGTTACTGTCAGATCAGCCAAGATCTTATTAAATGGCGGAGCTGTCTTCAGGGACTGAAGACCTGCCCCATCTCTCTTCCTTTAATTTACTCCTTAAAGCCTACCTCTTCCAGCATTTTGATCACCTCTCCTGATTCCTCTTTATATGGGGCAGTGTAAAATCTTGTCACACCCTGTGGCACAGTGGTTAGCACTGCTGCCTCACAACACCAGGGACCCAGGTTCAATTCCAACCCTGGGTGACTGTCTGTGTGGAGTTTAGCTCAGTTGGCTGGACAGCTGGTTTGTGATGCAGGGTGGAGGCCAGCAATGCGAGTTCAAATTCCTGTAGTGGCTGAGGCTATTCATGAAGGCCCCGCCTTCTCAACTTTACCCTGCCCTGAAGATGTGGTGATCCTCAGGTTAAATCACCACCAGTCAGCTCTCCCTGTCAAAGGGGGAAACCACCTATGATCATCTGGGACTATGCTGACCTTACTTTACTTATTGATCATTCTATACAAATGCAGTTGTGCTGTGCATCAGTAAACAAAATTTGCTGTTACACAGGGCTTGTAACATTGTGTAATTTATCTTTAGGTGTCAGAGACCCGTCACCTTCCTTTGATTATTACCATTTACCTATGTAGAGACATTGTAAACGTTACTACATATTGACTTCTCACTGTGACAGTCCTCCCCCCACTCCGGCAAGGGAGAACTAAATATCAAAAAAAGAATTAAATTGCTATTACCAATCCCAGTGTATATCAGACTGTGTTTGATTCCAAAGCTTTAGCATATTGTGCTATACCAGTCACGCCTGCCCCAAGACAGAAAATTCCCACCCAGGTGAATGGACCTTTAAATGGTCCCCCAAATTCTCCATCCCGCCCGGGATGAATACTTGAAGTTTTACATGTGCTGCTGAGGTTTTCTAACAAACAGAAAATCTTTCTTCCTCTCTAACTGTTAACGGTTAGCAGAACATGAAATGTCACCTCATTAATATAATCTCTGAGACAACGGGTGAACTAACAACAAAAACAATAGGCAGTTACTGTATAGTGAAGACCATTCAGTCCATCTCTCTATGATGTCCCTTTGCTGGAGCAAACAAAAGTAATCACTGTGCTCTGGTCTCTCTCTCTCTCTCCCTTATACCCTTGCACCACCCTTTTCTTTCTGTATTTATTCATCCCTCAAAGATACAGCAGCCTCTGTCTCAACTGTTCCCTCTGGTAAAACATTCCATAACAATTTTCTGTGGAAATTAACTATTTCTGACCACTCCTTTCTTTCTGAATGGACCACTCTTCTGGTCACAGTCTTCTTCATTGGATTTGCAAAGCAGCTTGTGATTTTTAAATTTCATTTCAAAATTGTTGCCCTCATTTGTTCCCCCCATGTTCCCTTCTCTCGCCACTCCCTCACCTTCCCCCCAGAGCACAAATAGAAGAGCAGCTCCAACACCGCGAATAATGTTAGTGTATTTGGGTGCAAGTAATAGCTCCTGCTCACTTCAATTTTGTTGTCCCCTCTCTCTGTGTGATGCACTATCAATTACGACAAGACGAGAGTAGAGTGTAATCGAGGCTTTATTAAGCAGAGATGTGGAGCCTCCTGCAGCTGCTGCCGAAATGGCTGCAGCTCGGTGAGCACACACATTTATACTCTGCCTACTGGGCGGAGCCAGCAGGCAGGGATCTACCCCGTACCTGCAGTACAGGAGCCTTACCGTATTACATCTTGTATGTGATATATATAACAGTGGTGATTACCACACTGTGTAAGGAAATTATCATCTGCTCTCATCTCTGTATTTAGGTACTGAATTTCGCCAAGCCACAAACTCTGCAGGAATTGAACAAAGCTTCAGTTAATAATAGAGGTAAATATAATTAAGTGCATTTGGAGAGTTCCTCTGTTGACACGGGTGATACAGACAATGAGGGCTATTTTTACCTTCACTCGTTACAGGTAAACTCATGGGGGTGGATTAGCTGCCCGTCCCACTAACCTGCCCGATTTAGATTTCTATAGAAATGGAATTCAGGTAATTTCAATATCAGGAAGGAAATTCACGCTGCCAGTTCACCATTCAATCAGTGACAGTGAAAACTGCCTCCTGTGTGTTACATTAAGGATATTAGTGTATACCATCCAAGATACGTATCATATGCTTTTTAATATTCCAATTTCCTGCACTATGGCCACGCTAACTCTGGCTCATTTGGTTGAGCCTAGTGGGCGGCGGGTTGGCACAGTGGTTAGCACTGCTGCCTCACAGCACCAGGGACCCGGGTTCAATTCTGGCCTTGGGTGACTGTCTGTGTGGAGTTTGTACATTCTCCCCGAGTCTGCGTGGATTTCCTGGGATGTGCTCCCAATTTCCTCCCACAGTCCGAAGATGTACGGGTTAGGTAGATTGGCCATGATAAATTGCTCCTTAGTGTCCAGGGTTGTGCTGGTTGGGGTTACGGGGTTACGTCTGGAGTGCTCTTTCGAAGGGTCGGTAGTGCAGTATTCAGGGAGTGCTGCATTGTCGGAGGTCCTGTATTTGGGACGAATCATTAAACCGAGGCTCCATCTGCCTTGTTGGATGGATGTAAAAGATTCCATGACACTGTTTTGAAAGAGCAAGTGAGTTACTTACCCCTGGTGTACAGGCCAATATTAACCCCCCCAATCAACGTTACAAAACCAGATGATCTGGACATTATCACACTGCTCTTGGTGGGAGCTGCTGTCCACATATTGACTGCACCTTTCCTGCATTACAATAGGAACTAGATTTCAACAGCACTTCATTGGTTGTAAAGCTCTTTGAGATTTCTCGCAGTTATAAAACGTTCTATACAAATGCAAATCCTCCTTTTTTGTTTTTCCACTTCTCTCGGCCTCTATTAACTCGCTTGCTGTTTAAGCAAGTTCTCTCTCAGCAAAGATACGTGCAAAGCAAAAAATAATAATATATGTGATAATCAGATTTGCTTGTTGATTTTGCTGGCTCCAGTATTCCTAAATATTTAGAATTCAGTAAATCCATCCAAGTCAATTATTCCGACTCACAAAATGAGGATTCGGGTCGCCGAGTCCACAATCATTCTCGATCTCGTAGGTAGATTCTCCTGGCCATTATTTATCTTCCACCGCTTGGTGATGGGGTAAAGGAACACAACAGAAAAATCAAGCTTCCTAAAATGCACAGGTGGTTGGACAATGTTTGGAAGCCCGCACTGAACTACCTTAAATAGTATAGGTCAACAAACATTACTCTACACCAGAAGATGTCTGTCTGTCCAGGAACATAGAAACATAGAAGATAGGAGCAGGAGGAGGCCATTCGGCCCTTCGAGCCTGCTCCGCCATTCATTATGATCATGGCTGATCATCCAACTCAATAGCCTGATCCCACCTCCCCCCCCCCCCCCAATATCCTTTGGTCCTCTTTACCCCAAGTGCTAATTCTAACTTCTTCTTGAAAACGTACAGGGCCGGGTTCTCCATTTGAGAGACTAAGTGCTGATGCTGAGACTGAGTTGGTAGTGTTCTACCACCCCGAAAACGGCGCCAGTCCTGGTGCAATTCAAGATCGGTTAATGAGCCAGAACCAGCGCCATGTGCAATTCCAATGCAAAACGGCGTCTGATTCGCCACAGTCAGGATTGGCACTTGAGAGGCTGACAAGCTGCAGTCGCATATAAGAACTCCCCACACACACTCATTCCAGCCAAGAAGATAGCACCACGAAGAGCAGCACCCTGCTTCGCCGATGCGGAGCTCAAGGTCCTGCTGGATCCCGTGGAGGAGAGGCAAGTCGTCCTGTTTCCTGGAGTGGGAAGAAGGCTGCCACCCGCCACCGTACACCGAGCCTGGGCACAGGTGGCAGAGGCCTTGGGCGCCGTGGGTCCCACCGCCAGACCGGCCAGCAGTGCCGTAAAAAGCTGCACAACCTCTTCAGGGCGGCCAGGGGAAGTAAGCAGCACCATGCCCCTGGTACCAACCCCCGTCCCACACACCATTACCGCCCCCCCCCCTCCCAGGTGACCGATCCCCACCCACCAGCAGTCTGCGCTCACCCACTCGGCACCACATGACAACATCCATACCGCCCGCCATGGCCGGGTGCCCTGCACACACAAGTCACTAGCTGCCCACCCCCTGTGCTACCTGCATCTGACTGCCTCACACTGTGCATTTGCTGTCCCCCTCCCTCCTCCCCCAGGAGAAGAGAGAGAGCAAATGGGAGGGAGCCCGTCGGACCTGTGGCCCGTCATCGCCATGGAGCGGCAGGCATTGGACCTAGTCGGTGAGCCCGGAGAGCGGGCATTTGTTGAGGCAGAGGTCGGTATCGGGGAACCATGTGAGCCCCCCCCCACCTGCTGAGTTGCAGTATCCCTATGGCACGCCTGGCACCACCCCCACAGCAACTCATCCACCACCCCCACACCACACCTCCACCACTCCCACCCCAGCACCCCACCATCTCGACACCACCCCTCCACGATCCAAACCACAGCACCCCATCAACTCCACACCAGCCCGCCACCATCCCCGCCCCATCACCACCCACGATCCAAACATGCGTCATGACTTGTGTCTTTCAGGATCACCTGCCGATGAGGCGGGCCCTTCTGGTTCTCCCCTCTCACAGCAACAAACACAGGACACATCGAGCAACGAGGTGGACCGGACAGCGACGTGAGCCCCCAAACACCAGCCCGCGACACCCAAGAGCACCAACTTTCCATCGCAGCTGTCTCCAACACCCTTCACCGTCCCAGAAACACTCATCTCTGCTGGGCATTATAGTGAAGATGCTCCTGGGGCACTATCTGGTGCGCATCACACATAAGCAGTGATACATTAGATGGTGGTACGAGCCCCCGACGGGTGGGCAGTCAGAGGGCAGCACGACACCAGGGATTAGCTGCTGTCCACATGGGTCTCGGGCTACTGGAAAGGGCGGTCCCATCGATGCTGGAGATGCCAACACAGAGCCAGGGACCACATGAGAGGGTGTCAGCAACAATCCGGTGCTTGCAGGTGCAGTTGGAGGAGTTCAACTGCCTGCAGGGACAGAACGTAGTAGCGACCATGCATGCCACCCAGGCCAACGCTGAACTGGTGGCATCCGCAGTGGAGGCCTTGGGGGCGAAGCTATCGGCCACGGGTCAAGATGTCCAAGGTCTGGAACGCTCTGTGCGGGCAGTGGTCGAAGCACCTGACAGGGCGGCCCTGTCACAGGCAGCTATGTACCAGGGCCACCTGGACATGTAGCAGGGCTCCAGAACTTGGCCCAGTCACAACAGGTTATGGCTACGAACTTCAAAGGCATTGCCCGGGCGCTGGCTGACGTGAACCAGTCACAGGGGGATGTGGCACTGTCCATGTGCTCCATGGCCATGAGCATTGAGATCCTGGGTGAGACGAGAGCGGGCATTCAGGACTGGCAGCGGCAGGTGGCGGGGGCGCCCCTGAACTCACTCCGGCCACACCCATATGGCCGGTGACACTCTGCGCAAGCACAGGCCACGTGCTTATACACATGATGTTGCGTGTATGATATTATTTATTTATTTTAAATAATTTTTATTAAGGTTTTCATAAAATATCAATAACAAAATGAAAAAAGAACCCAATAGGGTTAAGTACAAAACACAGTCTCGAATCACGTGATAGCGAGGCTAGGAATAGGGAGAGAGTGCAGCTGAACACGTGGCTGCAGGAATGGTATAGGAGGGAGGGCTTCAGGTATTTGGATAATTGGTGCACATTCTGGGGAAGGTGGGACCTGTACATGCAGGACGGGTTGCATCTGAACCAGAGGGGCACCAATATCCTGGGAGGGAGGTTGTCTAGTACTCTTCGGGAGGGTTTAAACTAATTTGGCAGGGGAATGGGAACCGGATTTGTAGTCCAGCAACTAAGGTAGCCGATATTCAGGACGCCAAAGCGTGTAGTGAGGCAGTGGGGAAGGGAACACTGACAAAGGAGAGTACTTGCAGGCACGGAGATGGGTTCAAGTGTGTATACTTCAACGCAAGAAGCATCAGGAATAAGGTGGGTGAACTTAAGGCAGGGATTGGTACTTGGGACTACGATGTGGTGGCCATCACGGAAACTTGGATAGAAGAGGGGCAGAAATGAGTGTTGGAGGTCCCTGGTTATAGATGTTTCAATAAGATTAGGGAGGGTGGTAAAAGAGGTGGGGGGGTGGCATTGTTAATAAGAGATATTATAACAGCTGCAGAAAGGCATTTCGAGGAGTATCTGCCTACTGAGGTAGTATGGGTTGAAGTCAGAAATAGGGAAGGAGCAGTCACCTTGTTAGGAGTTTTCTATAGGCCCCCCCAATAGTAGCAGAGATGTGGAGGAACAGATTGGGAAACAGATTTTGGAAAGGTGCAGAAGTCACAGGGTAGTAGTCATGGGTGACTTCAACTTCCCAAACATTGAGTGGAAACTCTTCAGATCAAATAGTTTGGATGGGGTGATGTTTGTGCAGTGTGTCCAGGAAGCTTTTCTAACACAGTATGTAGATTGTCCGACCAGAGGGGAGGCAATATTGGATTTGGTCCTTGGTAATGAACCAGGGCAAGTGATAGATTTGTTAGTGGGGGAGCATTTTGGAGATAGTGACCACAATTCTGTGACTTTCACTTGAGTAATGGAGAGGGATAGGTGCGTGCAACAGGGCAAGGTTTACAATTGGACAAAGGGTAAATACGATGTTGTCAGACAAGAATTGAAGTGCATAAGTTGGGAACATAGGCTGTCAGGGAAGGACACAAGTGAAATGTGGAACTTGTTCAAGGAACAGGTACTACGTGTCCTTGATATGTATGTCCCTGTCAGGCAGGGAAGAGATGGTCGAGTGAGGGAACCATGGTTGACAAAAGAGGTTGAATGTCTTGTTAAGAGGAAAAAGAAGACTTATTTAAGGCTGAGGAAACAAGGCTCAGACAGGGCGCTGGAGGGATACAAGATAGCCAGGAGAGAACTGAAGAAAGGGATTAGGAGAGCTAAGAGAGGGCATGACCAATCTTTGGCGGGTAGGATCAAGGAAAACCCCAAGGCCTTTTACACATATGTGAGAAATATGAGAATGACTAGAACGAGGGTAGGTCCGATCAAGGACAGTAGCGGGAGATTGTGTATTGAGTCTGAAGAGATAGGAGAGGTCTTGAACGAGTACTTTTGTGCTGTATTTACAAATGAGAGGGGCCATATTGTTGGAGAGGACAGTGTGAAACAGACTGGTAAGCTCGAGGAAATACTTGTTAGGAAGGAAGATGTGTTGGGCATTTTGAAAAACTTGAGGATAGACAAGTCCCCCGGGCCTGACAGGATATATCCAAGGATTCTATGGGAAGCAAGAGATGAAATTGCAGAGCCGTTGGCAATGATCTTTTCGTCCTCACTGTCAGCAGGGGTGGTACCAGGGGATTGGAGAGTGGCGAATGTCGTGCCCCTGTTCAAAAAAGTGACAAGGGATAACCCTGGGAATTACAGGCCAGTTAGTCTTACTTCGGTGGTAGGCAAAGTCATGGAAAGGGTACTGAAGGATAGGATTTCTGAGCATCTGGAAAGACACTGCTTGATTAGGGATAGTCAGCACGGATTTGTGAGGGGTAGGTCTTGCCTTACAACTCTTATTGAATTCTTTGAGGAGGTGACCAAGCATGTGGATGAAGGTAAAGCAGTGGATGTAGTGTACATGGATTTTAGTAAGGCATTTGATAAGGTTCCCCATGGTAGGCTTATGCAGAAAGTAAGGAGGCATGGGATAGTGGGAAATTTGGCCAGTTGGATAACGAACTGGCTAACCGATAGAAGTCAGAGAGTGGTGGTGGATGGCAAATATTCATCCTGGATCCCAGTTACCAGTGGCGTACCGCAGGGATCAGTTCTGGGTCCTCTGCTGTATGTGATTTTCATTAATGACTTGGATGAGAAGGTTGAAGGGTGGGTCAGTAAATTTGCAGACGATATGAAGATTGGTGGAGTTGTGGATAGTGAGGAGGGCTGTTGTCGGCTGCAAAGAGACATAGATAGGATGCAGAGCTGGGCTGAGAAGTGGCAGATGGAGTTTAACCCTGAAAAGTGTGAGGTTGTCCATTTTGGAAGGACAAATATGAATGCGGAATACAGAGTTAACAGTAGAGTTCTTGGCAATGTGGAGAAGCAGAGAGATCTTGGGGTCTATGTTCATACATCTTTGAAAGTTGCCACTCAAGTGGATAGAGCTGTGAAGAAGGCCTATGGTGTGCTAGCGTTCATTAACAGAGGGATTGAATTTAAGAGCTGTGAGGTGATGATGCAGCTGTACAAAACTTTGGTAAGGCCACATTTGGAGTACTGTGTACAGTTCTGGTCGCCTCATTTTAGGAAGGATGTGGAAGCTTTGGAAAAGGTGCAAAGGAGATTTACCAGGATGTTGCCTGGAATGGAGAGTAGGTCTTACGAGGAAAGGTTGAGGGTGCTAGGCCTTTTCTCATTAGAACGGAGAAGGATGAGGGGCGACTTGATAGAGGTTTATAAGATGATCAGGGGAACAGATAGAGTAGACAGTCAGAGACTTTTCCCCCAGGTGGAACAAAGCATTACAAGGGGACATAAATTTAAGGTGAATGGTGGAAGATATAGGGGGGATGTCAGAGGTAGGTTCTTTACCCAGAGAGTAGTGGGGGCATGGAATGCACTGCCTGTGGAAGTAGTTGAGTCGGAAACATTAGGGACCTTCAAGCAGCTGTTGGATAGGTACATGGATTACGGTAGAATGATATAGTTTAGATTAATTTGTTTTTAAGGGCAGCACGGTAGCATTGTGGATAGCACAATTGCTTCACAGCTCCAGGGTCCCAGGTTCGATTCCGGCTTGGGTCACTGTCTGTGCGGAGTCTGCACATCCTCCCCGTGTGTGCGTGGGTTTCCTCCGGGTGCTCCGGTTTCCTCCCACAGTCCAAAGATGTGCAGGTTAGGTGGATTGGCCATGGTAAATTGCCCTTAGTGTCCAAATTGCCCTTAGTGTTGGGTGAAGGCGTTGACCTTGGGTAGGGTGTTCGTTCCAAGAGCCGGTGCAGACTCAATGGGCCGAATGGCCTCCTTCTGCACTGTAAATTCAATGATAATCTATGATTAATCTAGGTCAAAGGATCGGCACAACATCGTGGGCCGAAGGGCCTGTTCTGTGCTGCATTTTTCTATGTTCTAAAAGCAACCCTCCATACCCCTCTCCCCCCTGTACATAAATAATAAATTAACATTAATACCCCGACTTAGCACAACAGGTATATACACCCCCTCAGACCCTCCAATGTAAATAACAAAAACAAAAATAAAGTAAACCTGCCCCCCCCCCCCCCCCCCCCCCCCCCGAGCTGCTGCTGCTGCTGACCAATGTCTACCGTTCTGCCAGGAAGTCTATGAACGGTTGCCACCGCCTAAAGAACCCTTGTACCAACCCTCTCAAGGCGAATTTCACCCTCTCCAATTTAATGAACCCCGCCATATCGCTGATCCTGGATTCCACGCTTGGGGGCCTCGTATCCTTCCACTGAAAAATAATCCTTCGCCGGGCTACCAGGGACGCAAAGGCCAGAATACCGGCCTCTTTCGCCTCCTGCACTCCCGGCTCCTCTGCCACCCCAAATATTGCGAGCCCCCAGCCCGGTTTGACCCTGGATCCTACCACCCTCGACACCGTCCTCACTATGCCCTTCCAAAATTCCTCCAGCGCTGGGCATGCCCAGAACATATGGGTGTGATTTGCTGGGCTCCCTGAGCACCTAACACACCTGGCCTCACCCCCAAGAAAACAGCTCATCCTTGTCCCGGTCATGTGTGCCCTGTGCAGCACCTTAAACTGTATGAGGCTGAGCCTCGCACACGATGAGGAAGAGTTCACCCTCCCTAGGGCATCTGCCCACGTCCCGTCCTCAATCTCCTATCCCAACTCCTCCTCCCACTTACCTTTCACCTCCACCACTGAGGCCTCCTCCTCCTCCTGCATCACCTGGTAAGTTTCCGAGATCTTCCCCACTCCCACCCACCCCCCCGAGAGCACCCTGTCCTGTACTGTGTGTGGCAGTAGCCATGGGAATTCCACCACCTGCCGTCTGGCAAACGCCCTTACCTGTAAGTACCTGAAGGTGTTCCCCGGGGGGGAGCCCGTAATTCTCCTCCAGCTCACCCAGGCTCGCGAACTTCCCGTCCATAAACACGTCCCCCAACCTTCGTATCCCTGCCCTGTATCCCACCCCGAAAACCCTCCACCTGTTCTCCCTGGGGCAAACCGGTGGTTCCCCCGTATTGGGGTCCATGCCAAGGCCCCAACTCCCCCCCCCATGCCACCTCCACTGCCCCTATATTTTGAGGGCAGCCGCCACCACCGGGCTCGTGGTATACCTCCTTGGAGGGAGCAGCAGCGCCGTTGCCAGTGCCCCCAGATTCGTACCCACACAAGACACCGTCTCCAGCCTCTTCCATGCAGACCCCTCCCCCTCCATCACCCACTTGCGCACCATTGTCGCATTGGCGGCCCAGTAGTACCCACAGAGATTGGGCAGTGCCAGTCCCCCCCTATCTCTACTCCCCTCCAGGAACACCCTTCTCACCCTTGGAGTCCCTCGCGCCCACACAAACCCCATTATACTCCTGTTAACCCGCCTAAAAAACGCCTTCGGAATAAACACGGGGAGGCACTGGAACAGGAACAAAAACATTGGGAGCACTGTCATTTTGATTGACTGCACCCAACCCGCCAAGGACAGCGGCAACGAGTCCCTCCTCTTGAACTCCTCCTCCATTTGCTCCACCAGCGTTGTAAAATTAAGCGTACGCAGGGCCCCCCAGCTCCTGGCCACCTGGACCCCTAAATACCTGAAGCTCCTCTCCGCCCTTTTTAGTGGGAGCTCGCCAATCCCCCTCTCCTGGTCCCCTGGGTGAACCACGAACAGCTCGCTCTTCCCCATGTTGAGCTTGTACCCCGAAAAGTCCCCGAATTCCCTAAGGATCCTCATTACCTCCGGCATTCCTCCCACCGGGTCCGCCACATACAGCAGCAGGTCGTCCGCATAAAGCGACACCCTATGCTCCTCCCCACCCCGCACCAACCCCCTCCAGTTCCTTGACTCCCTCAGTGCCATAGCCAGGGTTCAATCGCCAGTGCAAAGAGCAGGGGGGACAGGGGGGACCCCTGCCCCGTCCCTCAGTGCAACCGAATGTATTCGGACCTCCTCCTGTTTGTGGCCACACTCGCCATCGGGACCTCATACAACAGTCTAACCCACCTGACAAACCCCTCCCCAAACCCGAACCTCTTCAGCACCTCTCACAGGTACCCCCACTCTACCCTATCGAAGGCTTTCTCAGCGTCCATTGCCACCACTATCTCCGCCTCCCCCTCCCTCGCCGGCATCATGATAACGTTCAAAAGCCTCCGCACATTCGCGTTCAACTGCCTCCCCTTCACAAACCCCGTCTGGTCTTCATGGATGATCTGCGGCACACAATCCTCAATCCTCGTGGCTAAGACCTTCGCCAGCACGTTGGCATCTACATTTAGCAAGGAAATCGGTCTGTAAGACCCACCCTGCAGGGGATCCTTGTCCCGCTTCAGGATCAAGGAGATCAGTGCCCGGGACATCGTTGGGGGCAAAGCCCCCCCCTCCTTTGCCTCATTGAAGGTCCTGACTAGCAATGGGCCCAACAGGTCCATATATTTTTGAGAGAATTCGCCCAGGAAACCGTCCGACCCCGGTGCCTTCCCCGCCTGCATGCTTCCTATCCCTTTGGTCAGCTCCTCCAGCCCAATCGGGGCCCCCAATCCCGCCACCAGTCCCTCTTCCACCTTTGGAAAACTCAATTGGTCCAGGAAGCGTCCCATCCCTCCCTCCTCCCGTGGGGGCTCGGATCGGTACAATTCCTCGTAAAAGTCCCTGAAGACCCCATTGATGCCAACCCACTCCGCACCACACTCCCTCCCCTGTCCTTAACTCCCCCGATCTCCCTAGCTGCGTCCCGCTTCCGAAGCTGATGCGCCAGCATCCGGCTTGCCTTTTCCCCATACTCGTAAATCGCCCCCTGGGCCTTCCTCCACTGCACCTCCGCCTTCCTGGTGGTCACCAGGTCGAATTCGGCCTGGAGGCTGCGCCTCTTCCTCAACAATCCTTCCTCGGGCACCTCCGCATACCTCCTGTCTACTCTCACCATCGCCCCCACCAGCCTCTCCCTCTCCCCCCCGCTCCCTCCGCTCCCTGTGGGCCCTAATGGAGATCAGCTCTCCCCTCACCACCGCCTTCAGCGCCTCCCATACCATCCCCACTCGGACCTCCCCGTTGTCGTTGGTCTCCGAGTACCTCTCTATACTTCCTCGGACCCGCTCGCTGGTCCCTCTCCTCCCTCATCTCCAAGTCAAAGAACAAAGAAATGTACAGCACAGGAACAGGCCCTTCGGCCCTCCAAGCCCGTGCCGACCATGCTGCCCGACTAAATTACAATCATTTACACTTCCTGGGTCCGTATCCTTCTATTCCCATCCTATTCATATATTTGTCAAGATGACCCTTAAATGTCCCTATCGTCCCTGCTTCCACTACCTCCTCCGGTAGCGAGTTCCAGGCACCCACTACCCTCTGCGTAAAAAACTTGCCTCGTACATCTACTCTAAACCTTGCCCCTCTCACCTTAAACCTATGCCCCCTAGTAATTGACCCCTCTACCCTGGGGAAAAGCCTCTGACTATCCACTCTGTCTATGCCCCTCATAATTTTGTATACCTCTATCAGGTCGCCCCTCAACCTCCTTCGTTCCAGTGAGAACAAACCGAGTTTATTCAATCGCTCCTCATAGCTTATGCCCTCCATACCAGGCAACATTCTGGTAAATCTCTTCTGCACCCTCTCTAAAGCCTCCACATCCTTCTGGTAGTGTGGCGACCAGAATTGAACACTATACTCCAAGTGTGGCCTAACTAAGGTTCTATACAGCTACAACATGACTTGCCAATTCTTATACTCAATGCCCCGGCCAATGAAGGCAAGCATGCCGTATGCCTTCTTGACTACCTTCTCCACCTGTGTTGCCCCTTTCAATGACCTGTGGACCTGTACTCCTAGATCTCTTTGACTTTCAATACTCTTGAGGGTTCTACCATTCACTGTATATTCCCTACCTGCATTAGACCTTCCAAAATGCATTACCTCACATTTGTCCGGATTAAACTCCATCTGCCATCTCTCCGCCCAAGTCTCCAGACAATCTAAATCCTGCTGTATCCTCAGACAGTCCTCATCGCTATCCGCAATTCCACCAACCTTTGTGTCGTCTGTAAACTTACTAATCAGACCAGTTACATTTTCCTCCAAATCATTTATATATACTACAAAGAGCAAAGGTCCCAGCACTGGTCCCTGTGGAACACCACTGGTCACAGCCCTCCAATTAGAAAAGCATCCCTCCAGCCAATGCGGGGCGTGGTCTGAAATGGCTATTGCCGAATACTCAGTATCCTCTACTCTCGCTATCAGCGCCCTACTCAAAATGAGAAAGTCGATTCGGGAATAAGCCTTATGGACACGTGAGAAGAATGAAAATTCCCTAGCTCCCGGCCTTGCAAATCTCCAAGGGTCCACCCCTCCAATCTGGTCCATTAACCCGCTCAGCAATCTAGCCACCGCCGGCTTCCTACTCGTCCTAGACCTGGAGCGATCCAGTGCCTGATCCAGCACCGTGTTAAAGTCTCCCCCCATTATCAGGCCCCCCACTTCCAAGTCTGGGATCCGACCCAACATACGCCGCATAAAACCCTCATCGTCCCAATTCGGGGCATACAAATAGACCAATACCACCCTCTCTCCCTGCAACTTACCACTTACCATTACGTACCTACCGCCATTATCTGCCACAATGCTCAATGCCTCGAATGACACCTTCTTTCCCACCAAGATCGCCACCCCTCGATTTTTGGCATCCAGCCCCGAGTGAAACACCTGACCTACCCACCCTTTCCTCAATCTTACCTGGTCTGCCATCTTCAGGTGTATCTCCTGGAGCATAACCACATCCACCTTGAGCCCCTTCAGGTGCGTGAACACGCGGGCCTGCTTAACCGGCCCATTCAGTCCCCTTACATTCCAGGTTATCAGCCGGATCAGGGGGCTACCACCCCCCTCCCCCGCTGACTAGTCATGACCCCTCCTCGGCCAGCCACGCGCCCGCACCCTACACCCGGCCCGTTCCCCATGGCAGCATACCCCCCTCTCGCCCCCCCCCCCCCCCCCCACTCGCTCCAGCTCCCCCTTGACCATAGCTAGCAGCAACTCGATTCCCCCCCCCCCCGGCTAGGACCCATCCTAGCTGATTTCGTGCATGATATTAAGCATACCTATACATAGCAATACTCCTCTTTCTTCTGTTCAAGTTCTGCAATGGCTCTGCTGCTTCCCTTTAGTATTAGCCCCCTGTCCTCCCAACATCTCCTCCCTGCCTGTTACAGAAGAAGCTCTGCACTCATACAGAATGGATCGGAATCATGTCATGGAAGTGTCCCTTTAAGAAATGTTTCCGTCTTATCACATGGCTTCAGTGATGTCATTGTGTGGGTGGAGCTGGGCTGTGGATCTGGGATTAGGGTTGGTTTTACTTTCGCTTTCAGTTTGAACTGGTTTGTTCTGCACGGGTTCAAAAGAAGTGTCTCTCTGTCTTCAGTTTAAACGCTGTTTCCAGACTGCTTAATAACTTAAAAGAAATAATTGCTTTCTGGAAGGAATTCAAACCTGCTGTTTTGGAAAGGAAACAAGAGAATCCATACCAGGTCTTGAGAGCTGTGTGCTGGGCCACCCCTTTGAAAAGGGGGTTTCTGGTTTATAAGATCTTGTTATTAAATTGGAACAGTTAAAGGGGGGAATTTATTAAGTGTGATACATAGATTACTGTACCTGTGTGGGGTATTTATGTTTGTAGATGATAAAAATGCTTACTGTGTGTGTTTATAAAAATGTAGAATAAAGCTTGTTTTTGATAAAAAGTGCTGAAGGCCTCTGTTGAATAACACCTGAAAGGCAGGCCCTTATGCTCCCCTAACCAAAATCTATAAACAGTTGTAGGTCAGGTGAACTCCATGATACACATTGGAGTTTTCTAAACCCTGGCCCATAACAATCAGTCCTCAGATGAGAAAAGGCAGCAACCTCACCAAAGGGCTTATGTAAGGAAGGTTTTCTGTGCTCTACCATAGATTTTAATTTTTAATGTGCTTAAGAAATAGTCCATTGAGACTGAACAAAAGGATTCTGTCACCTTAAAGCTGAATACACTTGCAAAGCAAAATGAATGGAAGAGCCCTCATGTCTTCAGCAGTTTAGTGATGCTCATCAATAACGTAATGCAAAATGTTTGAACACCTGCGCACATAGCTCTTTTGAACTGTCAGAGTTTACTTTTTTAAAGGTCTAAAGATTGATATCAGGGATAATCTTAGTCTGTTATTCCTGATCATAGTCATTTGTGATCCATAGTTATTTATGTAAACTGTAATCCAGATCACGCCATGAATCAATTCTTTGTTAATGTGTTTCCCCCTCCTGTTGCCTGTGAAACAGTCACTAGGATCAAGGATCATAAACATTTGATTTTCAATGGTGAGTAATCGGCAGCCAATCTTCAGAATTGGAAACACAACATACTTAACTTGAAAGAGGCTTTACGAGTTTACACTTTATCAAGAATTTCTTTGCTTAAAAACAATCACACATCTGAAAAAAAGGGCTATCCACTTTCTCACCAGACATTCCCTCAACCGATAGCAGGTTATAGGATGGGCACTTACTCTCATCTATTCTCCCCCAGGCAAATGGAAACATGGGCGGTGCAATCTCCGCATGGACATTTAGCACAAATGCAACCTTCTCCAGCTGGAGTAACAGAACTGGGGAGAATGTGCAAAACCAGGCACAGAAGATATCAATTTGAGGTAAGACAAAAAGTTGTACTGTTTCAATTTAGCAATCTCGGATTGTGCCCCTCGTTGTCGTGTGCATGAGGAATTATTATGCATGAGAATGGCAGGCAGGGATGGACCTGTTAACCCATCGAGACTGTCCATAGTCCTCCAGCAATTCAGGATCATGATCTCGAATGTCCCCACTCACCAATAGCACACACAGGCAAAAAAACATATGATGTAACATCTGTGTAATGTAAATAAATGCCAGCTGAGGGAGCATTGAATCTCTGCATAGATGGAGAAAGGAGATTTAATGCAGTTTGATAAGCGGAGGTGGGTAAGGTGGAGTGCAGTGATATAGCTGGAATCTAGTAAATGCTCAGGAAAGTGTTGATAAGATTGTCTCTTTGATCTGAGTCCATTCCACTCTAATGCATCACCAATAGCAGTGGTTATTTCTTCTATTTTCTTTGAAAAGAATGTCTGAAAACTGTGGAAATTAGTGAATGCGTTTTGCCAGAAGAAGAAATGTTTGGAAAGACAAAAGCCCAGAAATGGTCAAATGCTGGAGTAATTCCAGCAAGGAAGTGCGAGAAACAGGACAGAGCCCAAAGTTGTTAGGTTTCTACCCGATGCACAGTAAAAATGGCAACATCTGAGCTGGCACAAGGGAAGGTTGATATTCCACATAGAATTTACAGTGCAGAAAGAGAGTATTCGGCCCATCGGGTCTGCACTGGCCCTTGGAAAGAGCCCACGCCTCCACCCTACCCCGCAACCCAGTAACCCCACCTAATATTTTGGACAGAATTAGGCAATTTAGCCTGGCCAATCCATCAAACCTGCACATCTTTGAACTGTAGGAGGAAACCGGAGGACCCGGAGAAAACCCACACAGACACGGGGAGAAAGTGCAAACTTGGGTGGCAGGGTTGCACAGTGGTTAGCACTGCTGCCTAAACCTCTGAGGACCCGGGTTCAAATCCTGGCCCTGGGTCACTGTCCATGTGGAGTGTGCACATTCTCCCCGTGCCTGCGTGGGTTTCACCCCCACAACCCAAAGATGTGCAGGGTAGGTGGATTGGCCACACTAAATAGCCCCTTAATTGGAAAAAATATTTGGGTACTCTAAATTTATAAACAAAAAAGAAACTGCAAACTCCACACACACAGTCACCCGAGGCCGGAATTGAACCGGGTCCCTGGAGCTGTGAGGCAGCAGTGATAACCACTGTGCCACCTTACCGCCCATACCTGGTACTTCTCCCACAGCCAGGAGTTTGGGGGCACATCTGGTTAGGGTCATGCCTAAGCTGTCCTAAGAATCCTCTAGGATGCCCCCACCCAGCCCCGATTGGCCCAGAAGTACTCAAACTCCAGCAATCAAGCCTAGGTTTAATTCCCGTCCCAGTAAAAAACCAAACTCAGAACCTGATGGGATTTGACAGCATGAATGCTGAAAGGATGTTTTTTTCTGAGTGAGAGAATATAACTAGGGGACACAGTTTAAAAATAAGATGTCTCCCATTTAATATGCAGATGAGGGAAAAAAAATTCTGTCAGAGTGTCTTGAATCTTTGGGACTCTCTTCTCCAGAGAGTAGTGGAGGCAGGGTCATTGAATATTTTCCAGCCAGAAGTAGATAGATTATTGATTCATAAGGGAGTCAAAGTTGAACCGGCCTGTAGTGCATTCCAGAACCAGACCACTCATTGTGTGAAAACGTTTTCTTCTCCCATCAGCTGCTTTTCCCCTTGTTGCAACAATGACGCCAAATTATTTATCTATGTGACCCTTTAGCCCTGGGATTTGGGACGGGGTCACCACCAGGTGAAAGGGACAGCCATTAATTCTGCGCTATTCTAACAATACAACAGCACCATGGAATTCCCCTTGCATGGTTCACAAGAAGCCATGGGAGGGGATTTAAAAATGCAGAGGGATATTTTCTGGACACATGAAGTCAAATGTGTTTGCTGGTTCCATTAACTGACAAAATGGCCATAATGGGTAAAAAGAGTTGAAAGATTTAGAAATACTTCAGACTGATGTAAGAGCAAACAGAATCAGATTAACGCAGGGAGGTATAAAGCACTGACATTCAATGGTCAAGGAAAGGGAAAATACTTTGTGCTGTCATTAACTGTTCAGGAATGACATGATTATTTGTGAAACAATGCGAAAACGGCAGGGTGTTTATGGAACGGTGCAAGGTCCATTCAAAAATACTTGGGGCTGAATTTTACCGACCCCTGATGCTGGTCTTGGAGGTCGGGAGGCAGGTTGGCGGGCAGCCGATATATATAGTTCTGCACCCTGTTAGGGGCGACTTCTCAGGGCCGCTACACAATGCTGGTGGCAGGCGGGACAGTCCTCTGCTGCACAAAGAGGCCACCCAGTTTCATGGAGGCAACCTCCCTGCGCCAACCCGGGCAGGTTCATTAAAGTTGGAAGCTGGAGGCTCTAAAAAAAAGGGGGGTCGCCGGGAGGAAAGGTAGTCCCTTCAATTGAAGGGGCCTGCCTGCTTGGCTCTCCTCAAGATTTTATTTGTAGTTAGGGCAGCAAGGTGGCCCAGTGGTTAGCATTGCTGTCTCACGGCGCCCAGGTTCGATCCCGGCTCTGGGTCATTGTCCGTGTGGAGTTTGCACATTCCCCCTGTGTCTGCATGGGTTTCGCCCCCACCACCCAAAGATGTGCAGGGTAGGTGGATTGGCCATGCTAAATTGCCCCTTAATTGGAAAAAATGAATTGGGTACACTAAATTTATATATTTTTTAAAATGTTATTTGTAGTTGCTTCGTGATCTCCTTAATATGCCCCCATTTGCCAGTGGGCCTACGGAAGCCTCAGAGCTGTCAGCCCTTGTGGTTAGACCGACAGTATCGACAGACCACCTGTCATTCTTGATTGGACGGAGGTGACCAATTGCACGGCTACCTCTGGGAAAATCGTTGAGTTGGTCCAGCTGCCGGCAATTTTTGTCTTGGGACCCCCACTTGGCACCGACATTGGGGGTCCTGAAGCCTGTGGTAAAATTCAGCCCCAAATAGCAGTCTAGTCTCCATTGAAGAGATGAAGGAAATGAAGGACTTATGGTAGCATGAGTGAGAAAATCATCTGGGACAATTACATTGACAGTTAGTTTGTATAAAGCTGTAAAAATAAATGAAAATTTATTGGCGTTTCGAACATGTTGTCCTTCATCCAAATGCTTGGTATGGAAGTTATTCGGAGAACCAAAAGAATTTGTAAAATCCCAGTATCCAGTGGAACTAAATCCTGTATATTTATGAAAATAACCTTCAACAAACTATAACCCATTATAAACACCTCTCATGAATTTTGCAGCTTTGATCTGGAGATGCTAAATGTGTTTAATATTGATAAAGATACTGGCCACACTGTCACACTGCTCCAGTCTTTTCATATTCAAACACAGCCTCTGAAACCAGAATGTGTGCACTCTGTTTTCCTTTTGGAAACATGGAACCACCCAGATAATGAACATACGAACATACAAAATTGAAACAGAAATAGGCAGTTCGGCCCCTCGAGCTTGCTCTGTTGTTCAATAACATCACGGCTGATCTTTTGTGTTCCGAACTCCATTTTACCATCTACCCCCGATAACATTTGACTCCTTTGCCCAAGAATCTATCTAGCTCAGCCTTAAAAATATTCAACAACCCGGCCTCCGCTGCATTTTGAGGCAAACAGTTCCACAGTCGTACAACCCCCTGAGAGAAAAATCCTCCTCACCTCTGTCCTAAAAGGGCGACCCCAAATTTTAAAACAGTGCCCCTTGGTTCTGGACTCACCCACAAAAGGAAGGAAACATGTATTTCACATCTATCTGGTCAATGCCATTCAGGATCTCACATATTTCAGTCAAGTCAACCCTCGCTCTTCTTGAGGCCTGTGGATTCAAGCCCAGCATGTTTAGCCTTTCCTCATAAGACAACCGCTCATTCCAGGTATCTGGTAAGCCTCCATTGAAGCATTTCCAGCACATTTATGTCCTTCTTTAAATAAAGAGAGCAAAACTGCACACAGTATTGAGATGTGGTCTCATCAAGGCCCTGTATAACTGAAGCATAACATCCTTACTTTTATATTCAATTCCTTTCACAATAAAGTAGAGCATTCCATAGGCCTTCTGGATGACTTGCTGTACCTGTATGTTGACATTTTGTGACTCATGCACTGGAATACCTAGGCCAGTATTCAACATAGCTCTGATGGGCGTGTGCCCAGCCTGGAAGTGCATGTAATTATGCAAAATAACGTCAGGCCCACATCCCGCCATCACCACTCACTTGCACGATATTTCAGTTGATGGGCGTCCACAAAATCAGAAGCGCGCTCACTGACAATCAAACAGCAATTTAGTCCATGAGGGGGCCAAGTGAATGCAATTTTGTGTGTCCGATCTGCTTTTACGGCTGGCAAGCGGGCGAATTGGAGAGGCAGCCTTTTCGTTTTAGCTTCAACGTCGATCCAGGGTGGGATGAACTGTCAGGGCTCAAATAAAACTTTAAAAGGTCTCTGGAGACTGAGGTGTGAGTCTGAATGTGCTGCCTACACAATCTTTGCATAGTTTTTCCGTCGCGATTTATCTTTCCCGGGTCAGCAGCAGCTCCCAGAGACAGCACCGCATCAGCTGTCCCACTGAGGGAGCACATTAGAAGTACCAGCGCGTGCGTCGAGGACCAAGGTTCGACCCTGGCACTGCATCAATGTCCGTGTGGAGCTTGCACATTCTCCCTGTCTCTGCGTAGGTCTCACCCCCCACAACCCAAAGATGTACAGGGTAGGTGGATTGGCCACGCTAAATTGTCCTTTAATTGGAAATATTTTTGAAAAAGAAGCATCCGCTTGCACCCCGCCTTTTCTTGGTGCCTGCGCTTGTCCTGCCCTCCCTGACAGCTCTCAGCCTTTCACAGAGTCCGTTTCACACTGGATGGTCAGTAATTCCTGGCTGACACGTTTCACGACCAACGACAAAAGATTCAGACCCTAGATCCCTCCGCACCCCAGAATTCTGCAGCCGTTCTCCGTTTAAGTAAAACTCTGTTTTTTATCTTCTTCCTGTCGAAATTAGCAACTTCACGTTTTCCCACTTTATACTCCGTCTGCCAGATTTTTACCCACTCACTCAACCCATCTATATCTGTCTGCAATTTCCTTATGTCTTCTTCGCAACATAGTTTCCTCCTTATCTTTGTGTCATCTGCAAATTTCACTACCGTGCCTTCAGTCCCCTCATTTAAGTTATTGATGAAAATTGTAAAATGATGAGGCCCCAGCACTAACCCCTGCGGGACTCCACTCGGCACGTCCTGCCAATCAGACAAAGACCCATTTATGCATCTTGTCTGTTTTCTGTCAACCAGCCAATCTTTTATCCATGCTAATATGTTACCCCCACACCGTGAACTTTTATTTTTCGCAATAATCTTTGATGTGGGAACCTGATCAAATGCGTTCTAAAAATCCAAATACAGCACATCCACAGGCTCCCCTATATACACTGCGCATATTAATCCTTCAAAGAACTCCAATAAATTAGTTGAACGTGATTTCTCTTTCACAAAACCATGCTGACTTTTCCCAATTGCCTTGAGTTTCTTTAAGTGCCCTGCTATAACCTTCTTAAGATCGATTCCAGCACTTTCCCCATGACTGACATCAAGCTATTTGGCCTATATTTTTCTGTTTTCTGCCTCCTTCCCTTCAGACAGTCCGACTACAGGTGACTGTGTGGAGTTTGCACATTCTCCGTGGGTTTCCGCGGGGTGCTCCGGTTTCCTCTCATAGTCCAAAGATGTGCAGGTTAGGTGGTTTGGCCCCGCTAACTTGCCCCTAGGTGGGATTACGGTGATAGGGTGGGGTATTGGCCTAGGTGGGCTGCTCTTTCAAAAGGTCAATGCAGACCCGGTGGACCAAATGTCCCCCTGCTGCACTGTAGGGATTCTATGAATAGAGAGGTTATATTTGTTACTTTTTAGTCTCATGGAACCTTGCCAAAATCTAGGGAATTTTGGAAAATTAACACCAACTCATCTATTACTTGATTAGCCACCTCTTTTAAGACTCTAGAAGGATCTATCAGAACCAGGAAACTTGTGTTACAATGTCGATTAATGTTATAACTGGGCGGGAAGATCACAGAAGGGAACCATGGCTCAATAACGTTTACTTATTTTTTAATAAAACATGGAGGAACAGAGTCACAGGATCATCAATTAGTTTTAACAACAAGAAAAAAAATATTAAACATAGAAAAATTGGATTATAATACAATACCTGTACTCCACCCTTATTTTAACGAATACACACAGATTTTAAGATTAACACAGATTCCCAAATATACCTTAAACCAGGCTTTTCAAAGTGGGGGTCCGGACACGCGGGCGGGTGTCGGGAAAGTCGCAGAGCCATCCATCGTGGCGTTCCCGACCGCAGGAATTCAGGAGCAGCGGCCCCAGAAGCTGGCTTTTTAAAATGCCGGCTGAAATGACAGCCGCGACCAGCTTTAGAAATGCGGGTGCGCTGCTCATGCGTGCCCGCTCATCAGTGCGCATGCCCAGAGCCCAGAGAGAAACACCGCCTCCTCCTGACACCCAGGAGAAGATTTTTTTTAAATTCATTTCAGTCTTCCTGCATCTGTCTTGAATATGCTCAATGGCTGAGCCTGCAGAACTCGCTTTGTTCGTGGATTTTAGAGATTAAAAGATTCACAATACTTTGAGTTATGTAATTCCTCCTCATCTATGTCTAAAATCGTTGCATTGTAATTTGCAGATTATATCCCCAGGCTGTAAACCACCCATCTGAGGAAAACTTACATTCTGCATCTGCTCTATAGCAGGCATTGTCAAACTCGGGGGTGCAACCCGCAGGTGGGTCGCGGGCAGGTGTCGGGAGGATCGCGGAGCCATCCGTCGCGGCGCTCCCGATCGCGCAAAACCACGCGCAATAGCTGCAGCAGCCAGCTTTTAATAATGCCGGCTGCGAGCGGCCTTCAAAATGGCCAAGAACAGATTTTAAAAATTTGGCCGCACTGCTCATGCGTGCCTGATCATCGGTGTGCATGCGCAGTGGGGCCGCATTTTTTTTTACATGGTCGCAGCCTTTATTTTTTCACGTTCAGGGGGCCAAAGGGACCAAAGGGACAAAGGGACCATTGGGGCCAAAGGGACCCAAAACCATTTCTTCCATTTTTGGCAGCAATAAACAAGGCAAGAGAAAATGGTAGGTCCCGCAGGTCAGCCGGCGTGGGTCACGAAGGTCGACCGGCGTGGGCTGCGAAGGTCGGCCGGTGTGGGTTGCGAAGGTCGGCCGGGTTGGGTCCCGAAGGTTGGCCGGTTGGTAAAAATGGGTCCCCGGAAAAAAAGTTTGAAAAATACTGCTCTATAGAGTCCTGAGCGAATAATGCCTATTTATTTTTTTTAAATAATTTTTATGAAAGGTTTTCATAAAATATCAATAACAAAATGAGAAAGAAAAAAGAACCCAACAGGGTTAAGTACAAAACGCAACCTAAAAAAGCAACCCCCCAAACCCCTCCCCCCTGTACCTAAATAATAAATTAACATTAACACCCCGACTTAAGACAACAGGTCTATACACCCCCTCAGACCCTTCCAGTGTAAATAACATAAACAAAAATAAAGTAAACCCCCCCCACCCCCCGAGCTGCTGCTGCCATTGACCAGTGTCTATCGTTCTGCCAGAAAGTCTAAGAACGGTTGCCACCGCCTAAAGAACCCTTGTACCGACCCTCTCAAGGCGAATTTCGCCCTCTCCAATTTAATGAACCCTGCCATATCGCTGATCCAGGATTCCACGCTTGGGGGCCTCGTATCTTTCCACTGAAGGAGAATCCTTCGCCGGGCTACCAGGGACGCAAAGGCCAGAATTCCGGCCTCTTTCGCCTCCTGCACTCCCGGCTCCTCTGCCACCCCAAATATTGCGAGCCCCCAGCCCGGTTTGACCCTGGATCCTACCACCCTCGACACCGTCCTCGCTAATAATGCCTATTTCAATGAGGAAATTTCTCATTCTTCGCTATTCTCGACTATAGAATATAAACCCAGGCTCACCTCTCGCATTAAAGGTAAGAGAACAAAGAACAAAGAACAAAGAAATGTACAGCACAGGAACAGGCTCTTCAGCCCTCCAAGCCCGTGCCGACCATGCTGCCTGACTAAACTACAATCTTCTACACTTCCTGGGTCCGTATACCTCTATTCCCATCCTATTCATGTATTTGTCAAGATGCCCCTTAAATGTCACTATCGTCCCTACTTCCACCACCTCCTCCGGTAGCGACTTCCAGGCACCCACTACCCTCTGTGTAAAAAACTTGCCTCGTACATCTACTCTAAACCTTGCCCCTCTCACCTTAAACCTATGCCCCCTAGTAATTGACCCCTCTACCCCGGGGAAAAGCCTCTGACTATCCACTCTGTCTATCCCCCTCATAATTTTGTAGACCTCAGGTCGCCGCTTCGTTCCAGTGAGAACAAACCGAGTTTATTCAACCGCTCCTCATAGCTAATGCCCTCCATACCAGGCAACATTCTGGTAAATCTCTTCTGCACCCTCTCTGAAGCCTCCACATCCTTCTGGTAGTGTGCCGACCAGAATTGAACACTCTACTCCAAGTGTGGCCTAACTAAGGTTCTATACAGCTGCAACATGACTTGCCAATTCTTATACTCAATGCCCCGGCCAATGAATATGCCTTCTTGACTACCTTCTCCACCTGTGTTGCCCCTTTCAGTGACCTGTAGACCTGAAAATAGTGGGTCGCGAATGTCGGCCGGCGTGGGTAGCGAAGGTCGGTCAGCACGGTTTGCGAAGGTCGGCCAGCGTGGTTTGAGAAGGTTGGCCGGCCTGGATCGCGAAGGTCGGCCGGCGTGGGTCCCGAAGGATTGCCGGTTGGTAAAAATGGATTACTGGCAAAAAGGTTTGAAAAATACAGCTTTAAACTCCAATGGTCTCAGTAACACAACGTCCCTTTAAACACACAGGGTGGCTGTGGTCAAGTACACTCTCCACTCTGAACTACAAGTGAATGTCTATGGATTTTTCTCAGAATGCACCAGATGATTGTCACATGAGAGTTTCCAAACACCATTCCAAAAAGAAACACGCTTTCAAATCTTTTTTCAAAACAATGCTTTCCATTAGCAGTTTGCATTACGAATCCATTCCAGGTTTTCCAACAGTACTGTCAAACAAGATTTCTGCTCCACTTTTGACAAGAATACCAGTGCCAGGTTTTCCACCTCTCTTTTCAGGTTCCCTTTGACTAAACTGCTTTTACACAAACTCAGAGATCCAGCCACTGACTTCCATAGTTATTTGAATTCACATTCCACAGGCTGTAGTAAAATCTCACATATCTGAAAATCACTTCAGATATCTTTCTGGTGTCTCAGCTTTTTTCTCAGCTTTGTCTGTCTTTATTGAACAGTTCTCTGTTCTACTATTTTTAACCTCAGATATCTTGGAAATTTCTCTTCATTTCTCTACTTTCCTTAACTAACTGCTCTTCAGATCTCTGTATTTGTTTTCTTAACCAATATTCCATGGTATGTTTTTTCTTCCAACAAAGCTGAGAGAGATGTTCCATCACGAGCTTTCTAAACCAACTGCTTCTAGCAGAGCTGTGAGGGATGCCTTCTCTCTAACTACCTATCTCCAACTGGAATCAAATTAGCTGAACTAAAACTCAAAAGCTACTTTATCTTACATGGTCCCCGTCGGTAAGCAACATCCAGCTACCTCTTTATTCTTCACGCTCTAGCCCTGTCTAAGCACAATTGAAGCACAGTTTGAACGCCCACACGTACAAGCACCTTTGTCCAGCATGGATCTAACTGTAGGTTTTACACTTCCAGGCACAGAAACATTAAATTAAATCCACTTAAACCTATACCTTATTCCAAATGTTTACAAATACATATCTAATTTCATTAAAACTACCTTTATTTTCTGAAATTTATCAGCCCGCAGTTCCATCAGTTTGCTCAGTAGAGCTTCCCTAGTGATTTTAAGTTCAACAATTTCCCCTTCTCTATCTGCTTCTTGATTTACAACTATTACTGCAAAGTTTTCGTTTCCTCTATAGTGAAAACTATAGTGAAAATATCTGTTCACAGAATCACAGAATTGTTACAGAACAGAAGGAGGCCATTTTGCCCATTGTCAGCACCAGCTCTCCAACTGAGCATTAAATGTGTCATTCCCTTGCCTTTCCCCTGTCCCTCTGCACATTGTTTCGATTTAAATGATCATCCAATGTCCTCTTGAATGCCTCGATTGAACCTACATCCACCACACTTCCAGACAGTGCATTCCAAACCCAAACCACTCGCTGTGTGATAAGATTTTTCTCACATCATATTTTCATCATATTTCATCCACCATTTCCTTATTATCAACTATTAACTCTCCATCATCACTCTCTGGAAGACCAACACACACATTACATTTTTCCTTTTTAAATACCTGGAGAAACTATCCGCCTTTACATTTCTAGTTATCTCCCTCTCATACTCTAATTTCTTTCTCCATATTAACATTTTAGTAATTCCCTGCTGTTCTTTACATTCTGGCCAATCATCTGACCTGCCACTCAGCTTTGCTTCTTCCTTAAGTTTGATGTTTTCCTTAATTTCTTTAGTTAGCCACAAATGGTGCGCCCTCCTCTTTAACTTTTTTTAAATTGTAGGAATGTACTTATTCTGAGATTTCTGAAATATCCCCTCAAATGTCTGCCATAGCTTCTCTATTGATAATTCCTCTAAGCGAGTATCCCAGTTTACTTCAGCTAGCTCAGCCTTCACACCCACATAGTTGCCCCTATTTAAGTTTAAAATGCAACTTTTCTCCCTTTCCAACTGATTGTAAAATTCAATCGCAAAGTGATCGCTGCTACCTCGGTGTGCCTTCACTCGAGGTCATTAATGAATCCTGTCACATAAAAATATAGAAAATAGCAGCAGGAGTGGGCCATTCGGTCTGTTGAGCCTGTTCCGCCATTCAATATGATCATGGCAGATCATTCAACTCAGTAACCTGTTCCCACTTTCCCCTTCTATCTTTTGACCCCTTTAGCCCCAAGAGCTATATCTAACTCCTTCTCATAAACATACAGGCTTTGGCCTCAACTGATTCCTGTGGTCACAAATTATACAGACTTACCACTCTCTGGGTGAAGATATTTCACCTCATCTCAGCTCTAAAAGGTTTACCCCTTATCCTGAGACTATGACCACTGGGCAGCACGGTAGCATAGTGGGCAGCACGGTAGCATAGTGATTAGCACAATTGCTTCACAGCTTCAGGGTCCCAGGTTCGATTTTCAGCTTGGGTCACTGTCTGTGCGGAGTCTGCACGTTCTCCCCGTGTGTGGGTTTCCTCCGGGTGCTCCGGTTTCCTCCCACAGTCCAAAGATGTGCAGGTTAGGTGGATTGGCCATGCTAAATTGCCCTTAGTGTCCAAAAGTGCCATTAGTGTTGGGTGGGGTTACTGGGTTATGGGGATAGGATGGAGGTGTGCGGTTGGGTAGGGTGCTCTTTCCAAGAGCCGGTGCAACCTCGATGGGCCAAATGGCCGCCTTCTGCACTGTAAATTCTATGAATCTATGTTTCTGGATACCCCCACAATCAGGAACATCCTTCCTGCATCTGCCCTATCTAGTCCTGTTAAATGTTATAGGTTTCTATGAGCTCCCAACTCATTCTTCTGAACTCCAGTGACTATAATCCGAACCGACTCAATTTCTCCTCATATGCCTGTCCCACCTTCCCAGGAATCAATCTAGTAAACCTTCTCTGCACTTCCTCTACAGCAAAGACATCCTTCCTCAGATAAGGAAACCCAAACTGCACACAATATTCCAGTTGTGCTCTCACCAAATTCCTGTATAATTGTTCCTAGCGCTGTGAAGGCCAACATACCATTTGCCTTCTTTACTGCCGGCTGCAACTGCATGCTTACCTTCAGCGACTGGTGTACAAGGACACCCAGGTTTCATTCCACATTCCCCTCTTGTTTATAGCTATTCAGATAATAACCTGCCTTCCTGTTTTTGCTACTAAAGTGGAATACCTCACATTTATCCACATTATACTGCATCTGCCATACACTCACTCAGCCTGTCCAAATCACACTAAAGCATCGCTGCATCCTCCTCACAGCTCACCCTCCCACCCAGTTTTGTGTCATCTGCAAATTTGGAGATATTACATTTAGTTCCCTCATCTAAATCATGAATATATATAGTGAATACCTGGGGTCCTAGCACCAATCCCTGTGGTACCCCACTAGTCACTGCCTGCCATTCGGCAAAATACCCATTTATTCCTACTCTTTGTTTCCTGTCTGCCAACCAGTTTTCTATCCATCTCAGTACACTGTCCCTAAGCCCATGCACTTTGATTTTACACGCTAATCTCTTACGTGGGACTTTATCGATAGCCTTCTGAAAGTCCAAATAAACCCACATCCACTGGCTTCCCACCATCAACTCTGCAGGTTACCTCCTCAAATAATTCCAATAGATTTGTTGTGTATGATTTGTCTTTCATAAATCCATAAATCCATCCGATTCTATCACTGTTTTCCAAAAGCTCTGCTCTAAAATGTTTTATAACGGTCTCTAGAATTTTACCCACTACCAACATCAGGCTGACTGGTCTATAATTCCCTGTTTTCCCTTTTCTTCCCATTTTAAATAGTGAGGTAAATTAGCAATTTATGGGAACTGTCCCAGCGTCTACAGAATCTTGCAAGATGACCATCAATGCATCCACTATTTCCAGGGACATTTCCTTAAGTAATCTGGGATGTAGATTATCAGGCACTGGGCATTTATCAGCCTTCAATCCCATCAATTTACCCAACACCATTTCTCTACTAATATTGATCTCCTTCAGTCCCTCCCTCTCACTAAATCCTGTGTTCCCAACATTTCTGGGATATTATTTGTGTCCTACTTTGTGGAGACAGAATCAAAGAGTGTATTTAGTTGGTCAGCCATTTCTTTGTTCCCTATTATAAATTCCCCTGTTTCTGATTGTAAGGGGCCTACATTTGTCTTCGCCAATCTTTTTCTCTTCATGTACTAATATAAACTTTTACAGTCAATTTTTATGGTCCTTGCAAGCTTACTCTAGCCCTCTAGTTTCCCCTTCTTAATCAATTCCTTGGTCCTATTTTGCTGAATTCTCAACTGCTCCCAATCCTCAGGTCTGTTGGGTTTCCCGGCCAATTTGTATGCCTTTTTCTTACAGCTAATACTATCTCAAATTTCCTCTGTATGCCATGGTTTGGCCACCTTTCCCATTTTACTTTTGTGCCAGACAATTGTTGCAGTTCACCCATCTGGTCTATGGATGTTTGCCATTGCTTATCCACCGTCATCCCTTGAAATAATGTTTCCCAATCCATCATAGCCAACTTGCACCTCATACCATCGTAGTTTCCTTTATTAAGATTCAGGAACCTAGTCTCAGAATCAGCTGCTTCGTTCTCCATCTGAATGAAAAATTCTACCATATTATGGTTGCTCACTTCCAAAGGGGTCTCGGGCAACTAGATGGCCAATTATTCCTTTCTCATTATACAATATCCAGTCTAGGATGGCTTGTTCTCTAATTGGTTCCTCAATGCATTGGTCCAGAAAACCATCCCGTATACTCTCCAGGAATTCCTACTCTACAGTATTGTGACTAATTTGATTTGCAGATGAAAGTCACCCATAATTTCAAATGTTCCTTTATCGCATGCGCCTCTAATTTCCCATTTAATGCCACTCCCAACATCGGCACTACAGTTTGGAGATCCCAAAACAATCCCTACTAACATTATTGGCCCTTAGTGTTTCTCAGGTCTACCCATACGGATTCCACATCATCAGAGGTAATCGGCGGAATTCTCCACAGCAGAAACTAAGTGCTGGATTGCCGATGCCGAATTCGCGTTTGGCGATTGGCCGGAGAATCCGCCTTTACTCCGAAATCAGCAGCTGGGCGGTTTTTCAGATGCTCCACCCCCTCAAAAATGGCAAAATCGCTGAGTACACGGCAAGCTGTTGAGACGGCCTCAGGATGTCACCTGAGGCCCTCACCCGATGCTCCGCCCCCGATGGGATGACTTCCAGCGGCGTGGGGCACGTGTACTCAGAGTTTTCGGGGACCTCACGTGGCGGCTGCGGACTGTGTCCAGCGCCGCCTCAGTCAAGGGTGGGGGGAAGCCGTTCCACTGGCCGAGGTAGCTTCGACGGGGGCTGGGGGGACTGGTGGGGGGGTGGTCCGTGGGTGCCGAGGGGTGCTACAGGGGTCATTATCTGGCAGGCCGGGACCGCACGCGGCCGGCGCCATGTTATATGGCGCGACCGCTGCAGGTCGCCGCCATAGGCATGTGCTGCCACGGACCCGACAATTCTCCGTCCATATCTGCAGGTAAAGCCGGGAGCTTTACGTGGTGTGGCTGCTAGCCTCCCCACTGGGCGGAGCATCGGTGCGGGGGCGCTGCCGACTTTTTGGTCGTAAGACTAGATACATGTTCCGGACATCGCCTCAAAATTGGCGAATCCAGCCCCAAGTGCTGACGCTGGGACTGAATCGGAGGTGTGCTGACGCTGGGACTGAATCGGAGGTGTGCTGCGCTGGGTCTGAATCGGAGGTGTGCTGACGCTGGGACTGAATCGGAGGTGTGCTGACGCTGGGACTGAATCGGAGGTGTGCTGACGCTGGGACTGAATCGGAGGTGTGCTGCCGCTGGGACTGAATCGGAGGTGTGCTGACGCTGGGACTGAATCGGAGGTGTGCTGACGCTGGGACTGAATCGGAGGTGTGCTGACGCTGGGACTGAATCGGAGGTGTGCTGACGCTGGGACTGAATCGGAGGTGTGCTGACGCTGGGACTGAATCGGAGGTGTGCTGGCGCTGGGACTGAATCGGAGGTGTGCTGACGCTGGGACTGAATCGGAGGTGTGCTGACGCTGGGACTGAATCGGAGGTGTGCTGCCGCTGGGACTGAATCGGAGGTGTGCTGACGCTGGGACTGAATCGGAGGTGTGCTGACGCTGGGACTGAATCGGAGGTGTGCTGCCGCTGGGACTGAATCGGAGGTGTGCTGCCGCTGGGACTGAATCGGAGGTGTGCTGACGCTGGGACTGAATCGGAGGTGTGCTGACGCTGGGACTGAATCGGAGGTGTGCTGCGCTGGGACTGAATCGGAGGTGTGCTGACGCTGGGACTGAATCGGAGGTGTGC
The DNA here is from genome assembly GCF_047496885.1 of Scyliorhinus torazame. Lineage (NCBI taxonomy): Eukaryota > Metazoa > Chordata > Chondrichthyes > Carcharhiniformes > Scyliorhinidae > Scyliorhinus > Scyliorhinus torazame. Next base: position 48,365,514 of record NC_092713.1, on the reverse strand, counting down.
TGACGCTGGGACTGAATCGGAGGTGTGCTGGCGCTGGGACTGAATCGGAGGTGTACTGACGCTGGGACTGAATCGGAGGTGTGCTGACGCTGGGACTGAATCGGAGGTGTGCTGCCGCTGGGACTGAATCGGAGGTGTGCTGACGCTGGGACTGAATCGGAGGTGTGCTGCCGCTGGGACTGAATCGGAGGTGTGCTGCCGCTGGGACTGAATCGGAGGTGTGCTGACGCTGGGACTGAATCGGAGGTGTGCTGCCGCTGGGACTGAATCGGAGGTGTGCTGACGCTGGGACTGAATCGGAGGTGTGCTGACGCTGGGACTGAATCGGAGGTGTGCTGACGCTGGGACTGAATCGGAGGTGTGCTGCCGCTGGGACTGAATCGGAGGTGTGCTGCCGCTGGGACTGAATCGGAGGTGTGCTGACGCTGGGACTGAATCGGAGGTGTGCTGACGCTGGGACTGAATCGGAGGTGTGCTGCGCTGGGTCTGAATCGGAGGTGTGCTGACGCTGGGACTGAATCGGAGGTGTGCTGACGCTGGGACTGAATCGGAAGTGTGCTGACGCTGGGACTGAATCGGAGGTGTGCTGACGCTGGGACTGAATCGGAGGTGTGCTGACGCTGGGACTGAATCGGAGGTGTGCTGACGCTGGGACTGAATCGGAGGTGTGCTGACGCTGGGACTGAATCGGAGGTGTGCTGACGCTGGGACTGAATCGGAGGTGTGCTGACGCTGGGACTGAATCGGAGGTGTGCTGACGCTGGGACTGAATCGGAGGTGTACTACGATAGCAAAGTTGGTGCCACTCCCAGATCAATCCACTGACGGTTAAGGGGCTAGCAGAATCTATTGACCCCGCCGTTGTCAATGGGATTTCTTGGTGACAGCACCCCTCGTCGCCGGGAAACTCATGCGCCCACGTGGGACCGGATTTTCCGCTGGCGTGAACAGTCGGTAAATCCCACCCTAAGTTCATTTGTGACGGAATTTTCTGGGAGTTTCCTGCCGGCTCTGTCGGGGGTTCCCCACTGCTACCTAACCACGCTTAGGGTGCAATTTAAGAGAAAGGTTTCTAAGTGTGGTAGTGAGCGGGAACTGCCACGAGATCCCCGACAGTCGACCCGGCGAGGCTGTCACCAGTATCAAACATTAATTGGTCCACTTAACGAGGCCCCACGGGCTTCACACCGCAACTGACTGTCCCGCCGGTTGACACGCCGGGACCGTGCCCGCCAGCCCCCCTGCTAATGAGGGGAGCTGCGCTTCAATCGATCCCACAAAGATAATTCCACACAGCATGCAGCCATGTCACCAAGGAGACTACCTCCATGATTCAGGGACGCAGACCTGTCCCGACTGCTAGATGTGATGGAGTCACAACGGGATACCCTGTTCCTCCGAGGAGCTCGGGGGGCCAGCCAAAGGACAGCCAGGGCTGCCTGGGAGGAAGTGGTAGCAGCCATCAGGGCAGGAAGTGTGACCCGGAGGACCACCAACCAGTGCCACAAAAAGCTAAATGATCTCCACCGGCCGCATGGGTGAGTTGATATTGGCCCCCGGCATCGGACCCGCCTGTAACCCCCCCTAACAACCATGCGCCTGACACTGCCCCTGTCCAGCACCATGCCACATCCCACCCCACCCATGCCCAGCAGTTGGGCTCACCCTCCCCCCCCACTTCCCCCCATACGACCCCCCCCCCCTCCTCCCTCCCGCTGCATGATGCATGCGGCCCACGATGCCCTCATGAACCGCCGCAGGAAAAGCTGGTCCATAACAGACGGGAGAGGGCACAGGTGGGCAACGGGCTGCTGGACATCAGATTCCTCAACCCCTACGGGGAACGGGCCCTGGGCATTGTGGGGGTAACCGGGGACAGATCAGTCACCGTCGTCGAGAATGGCCTGCGCCAATCCACCGGCCCCCGCCCACAGGATCAGTCAAATGTGAGTTGTACATTCCAGCATGTTGGTCCTGCCCCCCACTGACCACATGTCCATTCTCCCACAGGACCTCCATCCGATGGCGCGGTCCCACCCCATCCAGGGTGCTGGCCCATCCAGGGTGGGCCCATCTCCATGCCTCCTCGGAGGAAAGCTCTGAGGATGCCATCATAATAGTCGAGGCACAGCTATCATATCCACCCTCCACCAGCGCAGTGACATACACCTCGCTGGGCAAAGGTAGTGGACAGGCTTCTGGGGTACATTCTGGTGATCACTACACAGTTGCTGATGCACAAATGGTGAAGGCAGGAACATCCAGGAGAGACAGCAGTCGGAGTTCTGCTGGATACCAGGACCCAGCTGGGTCCCAATCAGATGCTGAGCCTCTGGACCAGGCCAACCCGGAGCTGATGCAGTCGGGAAATTCAGCGGGTTATCGCTACCCTCCTGCTGTCGACATGGACCCACTGACAGTGCTGACACAGGCCCATCACCCTGGAGTAATGTAACTCAGACCCTGGGATGGTGGGACAGGGCGATTGTGGGGAAGAAAAGGCGTGGTGGGCCAGGTGGGGGATGGGGAAACGGATGTTGTGGGATGGTTGGGTAAAGGACTCAGTCATGTCCTATGTGAAGTACGCGAAGGTGATGCCCTCCCTCCGGGCATGACGGACCCTCACCGCTATCGCGTGTTCTCCATCCTCCGACTGGTCCTGTGGGCCCTCCCCGAGCTTGTCCTCCAGCCCCTCCTGGTTTAGTTCCTCCTCGTCCTGCTCCTATGATGAGGCCGCATTTTCCTCCTCCTCCACTTCCAGCACGCCGACCCGCTGCTGTGCCAGGTTGTCGAGGGCGCAGCAGACCACCACAAAGCGATGGACACTCTGGGGGGTGAACTGCAGTGCACCGCTTAATGACAGCCCAGATGGCCTCATGGGCCTAACTATACTGGGACTCCGCATTGGTCACCGGCCTCCATCTTGCCGTCATTAGCTAGGTCCTAAGCGGGTACCCCTCATCCTCCAAGATGCCGAGGATCTCCGAGTGTCCCAGGATGTAGCTGTCATGCACACTTCCAGGGAAATGTGCGCACAAGTGCATGATCATGAGGTGGTGGTCACACACAAGTTGGATGTTCAGGAAGTGAAACCCTTTCCTGTTGATGTAGGGTACTCCCTGATGCCCCTGTGCGCACAAGGCGACATGTGCAGCATTTATTACCCACTGGACCTGGCGCATGCCAGCGATGGAGGAAAATCCTGCTGCCCGGGCTTGATCCAGGTCAAATAATATATAGTTAGCTTACCGGGCAAACAGGGCATCCATGACTTCACAGACGCACTTGTGAGCTGCTGGTTGAGATATTCCGCACAAATCCCCGCTTGAGCCATGGAATGAACCTGAGGTAGAAAGGTTCAGGGCTGCAATGACCTTGACGGCCACCGGGAGCAGGTATCCTCCTCCTCCACGTGGTGCAAAGTCTGCAAAGGCATGGCACAGGTGCCACACCGTACTCTTGTTGAAGCGGAGCCTCCTGCGACCCACACTGTCCGTCATCTGTTCGAACGACCAGAGACACCTGTACACCTTGAGTCGTTGCCGGCCTCTCTGTCTGGGTCCTGCCTGCTCCGGTGTGTGGCCACCTGGCCTGCCGCCAGCACTGTGCGGTCCAAGGGATCATCCATCCCATGTAATATCTGTAAGGAATTGACGAGGGTGAGGGATAGTCAAGGAGGGATGGCCTCCAGCCCGGTACCCTCTGGTCCCCCATGGTTCCCCCTTCCCACCCACTGCCATCCTTCAAGGTGCCGTCCAACACACCCTGCACACGCCCCACCGACTGCAACAAGAGCCGCTGGGCACCCAAACCTGTACCCACCCCCTGGTAACGCTACCTGTACTGGGTGTTGATTCCCTCCTTGGTGCACACACCCACCCTCTGGTTGCGGGCATGTCCCCAGTGCTGAGGCCCCGCTCTTGGTGTTTAGATGTTGCCTTCTGCCCCTGTGGTGTTGAAGCCTCCGGTGTTCAGGCAGAGTGTCGCCTCACAGTCTGGTTGGGATGCGAAGCAGTAACTGAAAGGTAGCACAGCAGTTAGCACTGTTGCTTCACAACGCCAGGATCCCAAATTCGATTCCCTGCTTGGGTCACTGTCTGTGTGGAGTCTGCACGTTCTCCCCGTGTCTGCGTGGGTTTCCTCTGGGTACTCCGGTTTCCTCCGACAAGTCCCGAAAGACGTGCTGTTAGGTAATTTGGACATTCTGAATTCTTCCCCATGTACCCGAACAGGCGCTGGAATGTGGCGACTCGGGGCTTTTCACAGTAACTTCATTGCAGTGTTAATATAAGCCGACTTGTGACAATAAAAATATTATTATTAACTCTCACCTGCGACATGGTATGTGTACCCTTGGGAATCCAATGGGGACTGTGAAGTGCTCACATTACTACAACTGCCAATTCCCTGGGCTGGATTCTCCGTTTTTGGGACTATGTCCACACGTGTGCGGAAGTAGATTCTCCGCCCCAGCACCGGACGCTATTTCAGCGTCGGGGTGCAGAGAATCCAAACCCTATTAGCAATGGCCTTCAATGAGCCCGGAAGCCGCCACGGTCAGTGGGAGCCATGGGTTGTTGGTGGGACAGATATGCAATTGCCGGATTTGACCATGTTATGGGTACAGACAATCAGGGGTGACATTGCGGCCTCATGGGTACTGGGGTACTCACTCCCCCTCCCAGGGGCGACATCCCCACCCCCCCTCCCAATGGCGGTCCACCCCACCGACAGAGTCCATCCCACCCTGTGGTCCCCCCTGCTCCCGTGCCAGCCACCCCAGTGCCCCAGGCTGAATGCTGACTTCAAAGATGGTTACTCACCTCCTCGGATCCCCACAGCAGCGACTCCACCCGCTTCACGTTTTTAAAAAGATGCACTAATCGGCGTCCACATGACAGTTTGCTGGGGAGGCGGTTAGATCACAAGAGACCATTAGGTAGGGGGCCGTTCCCGTTAATGATGTGGAGATTGGCTTTAATTCCTGATTATTGGTTTCTTGCCTGGACACAGCGGGATCCTAATTTTGCCAACGGGAGCGAGCCAGTTAGATCGCAAACCATTTGACGACCGGTGTGGATCCTGATTGTTGCCTCTCTCATGATCCAATGAGCACGTCGCGTTCAAGCAAGTGAATGATGTGGCCAGTGGATCTCGTCCTTCATCATTCTTTTGGGCTCTGGGGAGTTTCATACCCACTATGCACCTCCACCCTTCATAGCCCCCTCCACCCTACTTTCATGGGCACTGTCCCCTTCAGGCCCTGACCCTGGGCAGTGCCACCATGGAACCCTGGTGCTGTTCCTACCAGCTTTGCAGTGCCACCCGGGCACCTTAGCAGTGACTGGAATCACATGTAGACCAGACCAGACAAGAATGGCAGATTTCCTTCCCTGAAGGACATCAGTGAACCCAGATGGGTTTGTACAACAATCAATGATACTTGCCGTGGCCGCCACTCCTGAGATTTCAATTCCAGTATTATTGATTGAGTTTAAAATCCACCAGCTGCTGTGGTAGGATTTGAACCCATGTCCCCAGAGTATTAGCCTGGGCCTCTGGATTACTCATCCAGTGACAGCACCACTACCCCACTGATTCGGACAAGTGGCCTGTTTATGAGTCATTCATCCTATCTATGTAATTCCCGTTAGCAAATAACTGCATTAGCAGTTTGCTCAATTTTAGATATATGTGGTGATTAGGCCTGCATTAGACTTGATGATGGATGCACTCTGTAACCAACTTTATCATGTCAACAGATTCGACAATCTTCACATGGCTTTCTCAAAATAAGCAATAGAGGTTATACTGGGAGTGACATGGTAGACGTATCTTCCCTCCTGAGCCTTCAATTAACCATTAGTCCATATACCTGAAGAAGAGATAAGTGTTGCTGAATACTCAATAAATATGTGAATTGCTGCTCAGACTCATGTGGTGAGATGGCATGCATATTATGGTCGTCACCACTGTTGTATTATATTGTATAGATGGGTATTACGGTAAGGCCCCTGTACTACAGGTACGGGGGTACATCCTGTCATGATATTCAGATAAACATCATGGTGCAAATATACATACACACTGATGGACAGATCAATACACACACAATATCACAGCCAATCACAGGCAAGAACATACACACTATAAAATGGGGAACACGACACTTCCCGCTCATTCCAGCAGGAGACAGCTCAGGGCACAGAGCTCACAGCAAACAACTCAGACATTCACCATGTGCTGAGTGCTTCTCCAAGATAGTGTTAGGGCTAGGTCCACAGGTTAGAGGGTAATGAACGAACCACAGTAACCAGTTTACAGATGTTAATATTGTTAGTAATAAAACTGAGTTGTACCATCCGCAACCATGTTGGTTCATCTATGTAGCAGAGCACCCAACACGACATAGTACCAGGATTGGAACCCAGTAACTGTGAGACCTACCTACGCATCTTAAGGAATCCGCCATCCTGCACCATGGACACCATCAGCCCGCCGCAGCCGCTCCAAATCACTGGTAACCTCAGTGTCAACTGGAAGCTGTTTAAACAGCGCTTCCAGTTCTTCCTAGAAGCCACAGAAAGGGAGAATGCTTCGGACACCAGGAAATCGCCCTCCTCCTCTCCACGGCAGGGCAACACGCCATCCACATCTACAACTCCCTGGTGTTCGCGGAAGGTGAGGACAAGACGAAGTACAAGACGGTCCTTCTTAAACTCGAGCAGCACTTCAGCGTCGAGGTAAATGAGAGCTTCAAGAGGTACCTCTTCCAGCAGTGCCTGCAGGGTAAGGATGAGCCCTTTCAATCTTTCCCAACACACCTCCGTATCCTCGCGCAGTCCTGCGGTTACGAGGCCACCTCCGATTCCATGATTAGGGACCAGATTGTTTTTGGGGTCACCTCAGGCACCCTACGCCAGCAGCTCCTCAAAATTAAAAGCCTCACCCTAGCCACCGCCATCGAAGCCTGCGTCCTCCATGAAAACGCGACCAGCCGCTACTCCCAATTCCAGGCGGCCGATTCGGCATGGCAGGGGTCCTACGCGGCCGAATCAGCAAGCCAGGGGTCCCACGAGGCCGAGCGGGTCCAGGCGATCGAGATCCTCCCGGCCCGCGGCCCGGACAAGGGCGGCCATTTCGCGCACTTTCCGCGGCCTCCCGTGCTTGTACGTGCCAAAAGAGACGTCGACGCAGAAGGACGTGACACGCAGGCGCGCTCTACACAGGACCGAACTGCGCATGCGCGATAGCGCAACAAACGCCATGACGTCACGACGTGCGGCAACTGCGGATCCACACATTTAAAGCGGCAATGTCCGGCAAAGAAACGACAATGCCTCCGCTGTGGCAAGATGGGCCACTACGCTGCCTGCTGTTGAGCAGCGCAACCTACCAACGCTCCCTAATTCCGACAGCCTCTCAGGGACGTGCGGACCATTCCGCCTCCGTACTCCGAGTCATACCCGGACGATATACAGACCGGTGATACAGACGACCGGGAAGCCTTCCGCGTTGCGGTCATTGACAGGAACCGGATGTCTCCAAGCAGGACCCACCAGCCGATGCCAGTGAACAGTGTCAATCCGGGTGATGAATGGTGTGCCACCCTAACGATCAACCCAAATTCGTCGCCCACCTACTAGGCTGGACATATGAGCCTGTTTGAACATTGGACTCACTAACGTATTCTGCCACAATGTTAATATATTTCACTTTTTGTCGTTACAGGAGTTTGTTTTGATGCTTGATGTTTACACTTGTTTTGTTTATGGTACAACCTCGTTGCTATGTTGCACCTGACACCTTCCTATGTATATAGTTTAGCCTCATGTACATGTTGGAGATATTGCACACACACACATTCAGCTGCACTCAGTACACATCTATATTTATTACCACATAGGCACATATTCTTGTAAAAAAAAGGGGGATGTCATGATATTCAGATAAACATCATGGTGCAAACATACATACACACTGATGGACAGATCAACGGACCAATCAATACACACACAACATCACAGCCAATCACAGGCAAGAACATACACACTATAAAACGGGGAACACGACACTTACCGCTCATTCCAGCAGGAGACAGCTCAGGGCACAGAGCTCACAGCAAGCCACTCAGACATTCACCATGTGCTGAGTGCTTCTCCAAGATAGTGTTAGGGCTAGGTCCACAGGTTAGAGGGTAATGAACGAACCACAGTAACCAGTTTACAGATGTTAATATTGTTAGTAATAAAACTGAGTTGTACCATCCGCAACCATGTTGGTTCGTCTATGTAGCAGAGCACCCAACACGACAGATACCTGCCAGCTGGCTCCGCCCAGGAGGCGGAGTATAAATGTGTGTGATCTCCGAACAGCAGCCATTTTGTAAGCAACTGTAGGAGGCCACACATCTCTGTGTAATAAAGCCTCAATTACATTCTTCTCTCATCTTGTCGTAATTGATAGTGCATCACATATATCCTAGAAATCTACAACAGGTGACACAACTTACTTCAACTGTTAACATAAGCGGTTAAAGGGTATAAGAATCATGGGTGTAAGATCAGTGTTCATGGATATACTATTTTAAAATAGTCGCTCAATTCTGAGTCAAGGATTTGGTTTTTTCCACTGAATTCTTATGCTTGTGTTACTTCTTTTGCATCATCTCGCAAGACTATCAGGTGAACTTGTGACTTCTAATTCCAAAGTAAACCGAATCTTTACAAACTTTCCAACATTCAGTACCTGACTTTCAAAGCACTAAAAGCTATTCCTTAAATCTTTTGCCCAAATCCTGTTACATCCCATGTTTTACATTGTTAATCCAGTGGGTGCTAAACTCTGCTCTTTAAGGTATATTACTCTCAATCCCAATCTCAGAGGGCAATCAACCGTCCTGATTGCATGGCTTTTAAATCAAGTATCGTGAATGCACAAAACCTTTCTAATATTACATTAGAGATGGAGAACTAAGCTAATGACTGTCATGATATTCAAACACACACATCATGATAGACAGACCAACAGACCAATTAGCACACATAACACGACAGCCAATCACAGACAAGGGCAGACACAGTATAAGACAAGAAACACGACACCTGGTGGACAGTCCATCTGGAGACAGGACAAGGACAGGACCTGATTAACAAGATACTCACACAGTCACCACATGCTGAGTACCAAGACAGATCTGTAAATAACAAGTTGGAATAAAACTGCGTTGTACCAATCGCAACCGTGTTGGTTCATCTGTACCTCAGAGCACCCAACACCACAATGACAACCATGAAGTCACATCCTTCCACTTGATAGAGTAGAATGGCAATACATATCTTCACCAATAGCGCTGTTCGTTTTAAAATGGATCATTGTTCACGATTCCTCTGCTTCGCATTAACACCTGCTAACTACTTATTTGATCTGGTTTTACAAGAGCAACAAAGTTAAATAATATTTCAGACACAAAATATCTCATGTTAACGAGTGACTGTATTTGCATTGGCAGCATGAACAGAGACTTCTATAAATTCCTTCCAGATTTAAAAAACAATAATATTTGGGTTGAAGTGAGTTTACAGCCTGTGGTGCAATCTGTGTGTGTGTGTGTGTGTGTCTATGTGTCTGTTTGTGTGGGGAGGAGTGCGGGTGGAGAAGGGGGAGTGGGGGGCACACGGTGGGGTGGAGGAGGTTGCATCAAGCCAAACGTTCCAGACGAGAACTTCAGATGGTTTGAGATGACCTAACCGAGATTGTGGCGGAATTTGTAATGCACTCCCAATAAAATAAGATTGTTATTTAATTTAACTTTCCATGGTAGGATTAGTTTTGAGCAGTTAAAGTGCTGTAAAATCCTCTGCAGCTTTTAAGATAATCTTTTGCCAACATTGCCTGTCACGGCTTTTCTCCATATGTATCTATCATGAGTGAATGGGGGAGAGTTACAATTAGGTTCAATGATTTGACATCTTCGATGTGGCAGTGGAGCTGGGGCTTTTGGAGTGCTGTTCCCTGAATTCTCGGTATAAACGAGATCTGCTTTTTAACATAGTTCAGGGGCGGGGCTGCTCACACATCTGATGATGTATTAAGAGAATACAGGGTTCACTATTCAGGGTATCTAGTGCTAGAAGATCCTAAAGAACCAATCGTCCTTAAACCATTGTACGAATGAAACAGGGGAAACAGCATCCATATTGAAACATTCAGGACTGAATTTTCTGGCCCCACCAGGGGTGTGAACAGAGGCAGACAGGGAAATACCGACACTGGCTATGCCATTTTTCCAACACTGCTCCAGTTTCACCAGGGTGGGGAGAGGGCAAAATCGTGCTCCTGTCCAATCCCGGGTTAAGACCAGTTGATGTAGCTGAAGAGCTCATTGACGGAGTGAGTTGAGAATTTCACGGGGATGCTCAGGCTGCACACGCTGTCTGGGCCCAACTAGCTGAAACGAGGCAGTGGACAACCAGTCATGGCCACCCCAAGGAATTATCTCTGACCCATAAAATTGTGAACAGCACAGACAGCTATTGGGAAACAGATGCCTTTTTGGTGTAGCACAAGTAGAATGTAGGCCATAAGAGCTCAAGCATTGTAAGGCGTACATCACCCTCCGGCTGCTCCATGTAGAACATTCTTTCCTGTGATCATATGGTCCTGCATATTTGTCCAGTTTAAAAACAATAAATTTGATTCCAAGCACACACAAACACATTAACATTGCACAAAATAAACAGTACATACAGTTTATTCATTTTTTCTACCTTTTAATCCCCAAACCACCCGTTGTCCCTCCTCCCAACATGACAAAAGATTCCTCAAACATGGACAAAAACGGCCTCCATCGCACGTCATACCCCTCCTCCAACCCCCGAAGGGTGAACTTTATCTTCTCCAGCCTGAGAAATTTGTACATGTTCCCCAACCAAGCCATGTCCCCCCCGCCCCCCCCCCCCCCCCCCCCGGCGGCGCTGCTGACCTCGAGTTCAATATTACCCGTTCCCAGGCAATCAGAGAGGCAAAGGCGATGGCATCGCCCCCTTCCCCTCCAGCGCCCCAGCGCCTCTTTACTCCAAAGATCTCCACCATAGGGCCCAGCATCATCTTGACCCCCACCACCCCCAGCAAGCTCTGAAACACTACCTCCCGAAAGCTACCCAAAACACATGAACATGGTTCATCGACCCCCCTCCCCAATTCAACTTCTCACACACATTTTCTATTCCCGGAAAGAGCTCGGGTCCAAGTGATATGTACCACCTTAAAGTGTATAACGCTCATCCTCGCACTTGGAGGTTGCGTTGATTTGATACAGTATTTCACTCCAGATTCCCCACCCCATTTTGATTCCTAACTCTTCCTCCCATCTCCGCTTGATCCCTTCCACTACGGCCATCCCCTTCTCTCCCAACCAACCATAGATATCCCCAATCCTCCCTTTCCCTCACTCGTCCAGGATCAGCAACTTCTCTAGCACCGTATACTCCTACAATTGAGGAAATGAGGGCAGTTTCGTCCACGTAAAGTCCCTCACCTGCCAGCACCTGAAGTTACTTCCGCTCAGTAACTCAAATCTCTCTCTCACACTTCCTCCAGCCCTGAAAACGTACCACCTACAAACAGGCCTCTTAACCACTCTATCCCTTCCTCTCGCCACCTCTCATACTTCCCATCCATACCCCACAGTGCAAAACTATGGTTCCCACATAATGGGGTCAATACAGGCATATGCCCTAATTTGAAGTGCCTCCTCAACTGATTCCAAATCTTAACTGAAGACTCCACCGCTGGGCTGTGTCGTGTCAAGCACACTGAGATAACACGGGCTGCAACAGGATGCAGCTTTAACTGAAAGATACTCCAGACCTTGAAGTTAGTTCAATCTGGTTTATTGACCCTGTCACACAGTTAGCACAGTTCTCTTTGAGTTCGACTCTGCTAACCTAAGTGTGATTACTCTGTCTGACTGAACCAGACTAGCTCTTAGCCACGTGCTGGAGGTGTTATGTGATATATACCCTGACTCACTCTGTAGAGTGTGAGTGCCTCGTGCCTTTTATAGTGGGAAACCACCCCCCAAGTGTTCAGCCTGCTGATTGGTTATGTCCTGTTCTCTGTGTTCATTAGCTGCCTGTCCGTATCTCATTATGTGCATGTCTGCATATCATGACATCTCCCCTTTTGAAATGTTTTTCTGTAGCATATGTGAAAGTATTTACATGTGTAGGCTGAAAAACTCACTTATTTACATACTATGGCAGATGGGAACATATGTACATGTGAAAACAGGTGTCAAATGTGCGAAAACAGAACATAGCAAACAAAACAAATGTTCATAAGTCCAGTCTCTGGGGCTTGCGTCTGATTCTTGTTGACTGTCGGAGAGGTGGTGGTGGGGACGACGGCGCCTTGATGGGCGGGAGTGAAGCCTGACTGGTGGCCTCGTGGTTTGAGGTATCAGGAGGTGGCACAATAACAGATGGAAACAACAAAGAATGTGGTTGCGGGCGGGCAACTGTGCGCAGTGCCCGTCTGTTTCGCCGCACAACAGAGCCATCAGCCATATGCACAACATACAATCGAGGAGCAGCCTGTGTAACAACAGCTGGAGCTGACCAGCCTCCATCAGGTAGCTTGATCCGAACAGCAGCCGCCGGGGATAGCACAGGCAAATCGGTGGCATGAGCGTCATAGCCCTGCTTTTGCCAGTCCCTGAGTTTCTGCACCTTCTGCAGAACCAGGAGGTGATCCAGGTAAGGCAAGTGTATGGCTGGAAGAGTCGTCCGCAGGTCCCTGTTCATCAGGAATTGAGCCGGTGATATGCCGGTAGACAGAGGGGTTGCCCTGTATGCAAGCAGCGCTAAGTTGACGTCAGAAGCAGAATCCACGGCCGTGCAGATGAGTTGCTTCACTATGTGCACCCCTTTCTCAACCTTCCCGTTGGACGGCGGGTAATGTGGGCTGGAAGTGACGTGATGAAACTGATATAGCTGGGCAAATCTTGACCACTCTTGGCTGCTGAAGCAAGGACCATTGTCACTCATGACAGTGAGTGGAATGCCATGCCTAGAGAACGTCTCCTTACAGGCCTTGATGACGTTCTTGGATGTGAGGTCCGAGAGCTTCATGACTTCTGGGTAGTTGGAAAAATAATCAATGATTAACACATAATCACGACCATTGGCGTGAAAGAGGTCGATGCCCACCTTGGACCACGGGTGGTCACGATTTTGTGCTGCTGAAGCGTCTCCTTGGTCTGTGCTGGCTGGAAGCGTTGACAGGTCGGACAAATACTCCAGACCTTGAAGTTAGTTCAATATGATTTATTGAACCTGTCACACAGTTAGCACAGTTCTCTATGAGTTCGACTCTCTGCTAACCTAGTGTGATTACTCTGTCTGACTGAACCAGACTAGCTCTTAGCCACGTGCTGGAGGTGTTGTGTGATATATACACCCTGACTCACTCTGTAGATGTCCCCAGTGGAAAGAGGAGGAGTATGAGTGCCTTTTGCCTTTTATAGTGGGAAACCGCCCCCAAGTGTTCTGCCTGCTGATTGGTCATGTCTTGTTCTCTGTGTTCATTAGCTGCCTGTCTGTATCTCATTATGTGCATGTCTGCATATCATGACAGGCTGGTCATATACTTGCCCGGGGAAAACGGCAACGGGGCCGTCGCCAAGACCCTCAAATTCATCCCCCTACAAGAGTCCTCCTCCAGCCAGACCTAGCCCAACCCATCTTCCCTCCACTACGGTCTCACCTTCTCAGCATTCACTGCTAAATAATGCAGCAGATTTGGGAGCACAAGCCCCTCCTCCTGCCTCCTTCTCTGGATCAAAGCCCTGCTAACCCTTGGTGTCTTACCTGCCCAAACAAACTCTGAGACCAGTTCATTCACCCTCCGGAAAAAAGCCTTGGGAAGGAAAATTAGGAAGGATTGAAAAATAGACAAGATCATTGGCAACACATTCATCTTTCCCACCTGTACCCGCCCTGCCATTATGAAATTCAGGAGGCTGGATTCTCCGAGACATTGCGCCGGAATCGCGAAACGCGATCGGCCGGAGAATCTGCTACGATGCCGAAATCGGGCTTGACGCTGGTTTTACGCCGATTTTGAATCCTCCGGACCCCCCAACTCAACGAAATCGGGGCGCCCGCTGCGCGGCCTGGAGAATCGCTTCAAGTGTCCTGACGACCAATTCTCTGGGGCCTCAGTGATTCTGCGGCCCGGATAGGCCAAAGTCTCGATGGCGTGGTTCTAACCACCTATAAACATTTGTGAAGCCGCCGTCATGGCTGAGGCGACTGCGGGAGGAGGTCAGAGCTGGCGTGGGGGAGCCGCGGGCTCCCGAAATGGACACCAGCCGTGCTCTCTGCGGGGTGGGGGAGAGGGGGGGGGGCGCCTGCCAGGGCCAGGGGAGGGGAGAGGAGGGGTGGGGATGGTCCGAGCAGTCAGGGAGCACCCGCCATGACAGGGCGGTGCCACGCAACGAGCGCCATTACGGAGGTCACCTTATTGGCCACCCACCCCGGCTCCTGGATGAACGCAGGGCTAACAGCCGTATGGGTGGGTGCCGCCCCCCCCTCCCCAGCCACCCCACTCACCCGCCAGCACCCATCGGGGAATCACCCAGGGCCACACCGACGGCAATCCCCAGTGAGGGCTGTGCCATGAAACGGTGGCCGTGGCAGCATGGACGGGCGCCAGGAGCGGGGTGGGCATGGGAGACATGCGTGACTGGGGCACGCGATGCCAACCGGGGCCACCATGTAGCCCATGGCACCTGGTTTTGCACGGGTCCATGCGTCATGGTAACGTTTTCTCCCCTCACTCCCTGCAGATCATAATGTTTGGGAAACAACCAGTGATGTTGGTCGCCATGGCGGGGGCCGCTGACCTGCCTGCAGCCCTGTGGCAGCTTCAGCGCAGGCGGCTCAGAGAGGAGGCAGAGGCTGCAGCAGAGGAGCGGGCCACATACGGGCAGGTGGCAGCTGCTCAGTCTTGAGGGCCGCCTGCCTGACAGGCCAAGGTGGAGGAGGAGGAAGAAGACGAGGAGGGGGAGGAGGAGGTGGTGTTGGTGCCAAGGATGAGGCCCCGCGTTCACCGGCGGCACATGTCCTTTGAGGAACTCCCGGACTGGGCATGCAGGAGGAAGCTGTGGATGAGCCAGGAGACATCTTGGACACATCTGCCACATGATGGCACACCTGACACCGCGTGGGAGTGGGGGAAGGACACCTGCTCCCGGTGACCGTCAAGGTGACGGTCGCCCTGAGCTTTTATGTGACGGGGTTTTTCCATTAGCCGAGTGATGACTTGTCCGGCATCTCCCAGACTTCGCCGCATAGGTGCTTCCGTGCCGTCACTGATGCCCTATATGCCCTTGCGGACTGATACATACAGTTTCCTGTGGACTACGCCCACCAGGATGGCCGGGCAGTGGGGTTCGCTGTCATTGGCAGGATGCCCCGGGACCAGGGGGTAATGGGGTGCATGTCGCCCTACGGACACCTGCAGATAACAGGCCACTGTTCACTAGTCAAAAGGAGTACCACTCCATGAATGTTCAGGTGGTCTGTGACCACCAGATGAGGATCCTGCACGCCTGCGCCCGATACCCAGGCAGTATGCATGACTCGTTCGTGTTGGCCCAATCTGTGGTCCCCGGCATGTTCAAGGAACCCCTCCCCCTGGCTGTGGGGCTGGTTGCTGGGCTGATGACGCGTATACAGAGGCCACAGAGCGACGCGGTGACCCACTACAATGATGCCCATTTGCGACCAGGGATGTGGTGGACAGGTGCTTCGGGATCCTGAAGATGCACTTCAGGTGCCTGGATGGCTCTGGAGAGGCCCTCCAGTACGAGGCAAGGAGGGTCAGCCGCATCGTTGTGGTCTGCAGCAGCCTCCACAATATGGCCCAGTAGAGGGGCGAAGTGCTGGAGGAGGACGAGGAGCAAGGGCAGGCCTCTCCAGACGAGGAGGATGAGGGGGAAGGGGACAATGAGCGGGACATTGGGGGCTGGCCAGGCACGGGAGGCCGCACAACGATACCGGGAAGGCCAGCGAGAACGGGGCGTTTCATTGGACACACGCTTCACCAACTAGTGGGGCCGGGGAAGGGGGGGGGGGGATTGCTCAGCAGGCGCACAGCACCACAATACCACACCCCCTCACCACCAGACACCCTCGCCTCCCATACCACCGACCACCCTCACCTCCCACACCACTGAACCACCCACATGCACACTCCCCTCTGCTATATATACCTGCGGCACAATGAGCTGGGGGCACTGGGTTGGCAGTGACAGCGGGTATGGTCCATGGGATGGAGGATGATGACAGCCCGCTCTGCGATGAGCTCCATGCTCCATATCGTTAGACAATGTCTGACTCACAGCAGCACCTCCAACCGGGATGACCACTGCATGCGGGCTGGCCAGTCCATCACATGGCCCGGTCGAATAGCTGGGGACAGGCCTCACTCATGCACCACCCCTCACCCACAGTGGCCATCACTGACCACCCCATCCCCATACCCATCAGACACCCATCAGAACTATCTGACAGAGCATAAAAGCGGCGATGAACGGTGTGAATATGTCTTTAATGTGAAGAGGTATATACAGTCTGTGCCCTAGCCCCTATAACTAAACTGTGCCCTGTACCTGTGCCAACTTAGCTGGTGTCTAATCTTCTGGCCTTACGAGCCCCAACACTAAGCCTTGGTGGTTCCCAGAGAGTACAGCAGGAGTGGGGGAGGGGAGGGCGGGGGGGGGGGAGCTGGTCACATGTGTGCGGGGGGTAGGGGGGTTGGTGCCTGGGGGTACAGTGCTGGGTACTCACCCTGGCTGCCATGAGAAGGTCATGCAGCTTCTTTCTGCACTGGTCTGCAGTCCGGGCCACCACCCCGACGGCGCTGACTGTCTTGCCCACCTCTGCCCAGGCGAATGATGGCGCCTGCGGTCCTGCGGTGCGGCCCAGGGTACAACACTAGCCTCCTCTCCTTCACGGCGTCCAGGAGGGTGTCTAGTTCCCTGTCCCTAAATCGCAGCGCTGTTCTCCACGCCGCCATCTTGCCTGCGACGCTGTGTGTGGGGGGAGATATTTAACTCCAGCCGTGGACTCGTGTCAATGACGGAACTGGCGAATCGGCGGCCGGTCCGTCGCGCGTGGCACGCTGTGCCCGCGCAAGCCCATAGTGGCCCTTTGAATAGCTCCACCTGGGGGCCTGATGATGCCGCCGGGAAATTCCACGGTTTTCACAACGGCATCAACACTTAGCCTCGTTTTGGGAGAATCCAGCCGAGGGTGTCCCATCTTTTTATCCCCTGCTAACCCCCCCTAACCAGACCTGTCAAGTTCCACTTGTGCGTAGCAGCCCAGTCATGCATCACCTGAATGCCTAGATACCAAAATCTATCACTAGCCACCATAAATGGCAGGGTTCCCAAGTTCGCACTTCGCCCCTGAGTGTTCACCGGAAGATCCCACTTTGCCAACATTCAGTTTATACCCAGAAAAAGCCCCCTTCTTCCTCCCCAAAACTCAACCAACATAACAACTGCATCACCAACCCACTCCCCCTGCTCCAAAACCCCTTTATACCCCTCTCAGCCAGTCACCGAAGGCCAGAATCGAACTCGGGTCCCTGGCGCTCTGAGGCAGCAGTGCTATTTACTGTGCCACCTGACCGTGCTGCCCCTATCATCAATTCAGGGGTCGAGGGTTTCTTCCATGGATCACCATGTGATTGAACAGGCCAATTCCCAACCCATAGATCTTTGGGCACCTGCAACAGGATTTCCCAGGAGCTATTGAGATCCGGAGTGTAGAGCTTGCTTCCTTTTTCTTTCCTTCTTTGCCACCGCTGTGCCTCATCATGAAGCATGAGACAGCTTGATGGACAAGGATGGAAATAGTTCATTTTGAATGATTATTTATAAGATCCTCCCAGTCTTTAATGGCAATGCAAGGGGAGTTTCATCGAGTCTTTGAAGTGTTTCCTTTGTCCGCCCCTGGAGCACTGGCCATTCAAGAGCTGCGTAAACAGGGCCTGCATGCATAAATGTTAAGGTAAGGGCAGCAGAAACTCATGTCCCTACTTGTTTTGCATGCCATCCCCTATCGAGCACCTGAATCAGCAGAGGGCCGGGAACCCATGATTGCTACAATTAATTTTTAATTTAAAAAAATAATAATTTTGATTGTCACAAGTAGGCTTACATTAACACTGCAATGAACACGGCAGTGAAAAGCCCCGAGTCACCACATTCTGGTGCCTCTTCGGGTACACTGAGGGAGAATTCAGAATGCCCAAATTACCTAACAGCACGTCTTTCGGGTGGAAACCGGAGCACTCGGAGGAAACACACGCAGACACGGGGAGAATGTGCAGACTCCCCACAGACAGTGACCCAAGCCTGGAATCCAACCTCGGACCCGGGAGCTGTGAAGCTACAGTGCTAACCATTTTGCTACCGTGCCGCCCACAAGTGCAGATAGATAATAGCTTTTATGTCGAAAGAATTGCTTCAGAATGGAACAAAAAGGCTGCACAATTTGACTTCACTGCATTAAATTGCAGGAATGTAAGAATGTAAGAACTTAGGGGCAGCAAATTGGTTACTACTGCCTCACAATGCCAAGGACCAGGATTCAATTACGGCTTTGGGTGACTGTCTCAGGGGTATCCTCCGGGCTCTCCGGTTTCCTCCCACAATCCAAAGATGTGCAGTTTAGGTGGATTGGCCATGCTAAATTACCCCTTATGTCCAAAGATGTGCAGGTTAGGTGGGGTTACAGGAATAGGGTGGGGGAGTGGGCCTAGGTAGGGTGCTCTTTCAGAGGGTCGGTGCAGACTCGATGACTCAAAGGCCTCCTTCTGCACTGTAGGGATTCTATGGTTCTACGGTATCAAAGACATGTAAGAAGAGAAGCCAATATAGCCAACCCGCCATTTCCCAGTCAGGTTGATCGATGGCAAAATCGGGAATGGCGATCAGGCGGATAATAGGTCCTGCGCCGAAATCACGGCAGGCGCTGATTTGATACCGGGTCACGTTGCTCCGCACCTCCAAATCGGCATCATCGCAACGCACGACACGTGCAGTCGCAACCGCGTTTGCATATCATTATCGGGCCCACCCGCGATGCTACACCCCCGATGGGCCGAGTTCCCGATGGTGCGGGCCACGTGTGGTCTCAACAATCGTTAGCCTGGCAGGGCAGCTGCGGAGGGAGGGGGCATACGGACAGTGTCCAGCACGCCATACTTTGCCGGCAGCTGTGCCGCTGGTCGGGGGGCTTCTGCCAGGGCTGGGGGAGTAGTGGGGGGTGGTCAGGAGGTGTGCTGTGGGGTCGGGGTGGTCGGGTATGCAGTCCAGCACAACCGGCGCCATCTTCCCGGGTGAGATTGGTGCGAGTGTGGGGGGTGTAAGCATACGCGCAGCTGCAGCTTGTCAGCCCTGAGCGTGTCCGGCACGGACCTGCCGATTCTCCCACCGCTTTCCGCGTGTTCCGCGGGTGTTTCATGTGGTGCTGGTGCGAGCCCTCACCGGTAGCGGAATCAGTGCGGGTGTGGCGCCGATTTTTGTGACGTGGAACTCCATGGATCCTCTGTTGGCTTCAGCACTTAGACACAAGAACGGAGAATCCAGCCCAACATTTTCGTCTTTATGGTAAACTTAATTTTACAGACACCTACAGCAAATCATTTTTCTTCTCTGTCCCATTGAGGTGAGAAGTACTGGTATTGACAATGGAATATTCTCCACTACTGCCCCGTGTCAGCTTGGCTCTGTTGATAATGTTCTTGACTGTGAATGAGAAACTTGCAGAATTAACTGACACTCTACCATCTGAGCAAATTGGCAAGATTGACCCTTTAGTGCAGTAGTGAGGGAAGGTCACACTTCTGAAGGCAAAGTCCCATTCAGATGAGATCAAAAACCCTGATGCTGCCTGTTCAGATGAATATAAATATATTGTGATTCCCTTTGAAGAAAAATGGATTAACTGATCATTCATTGAATTGTGGTATCCTGCTGTCTGTGTTAGCATTTGGCACGTGTCCAAGTAAAAATCTCTACGCAGGGGAAAGCTCCCTCTGCATTGCTTCACAATAGCCTGATTTTATTTTTAAATGGAGGGGCTGTCTGTGCAAAAATACCAGCAGAGGCTTGAATCCAGACAGCCTGCCACCAAACCTGGCCTTTGCCATTTTCACCAGGTGGGGGGGAGAGATGGGGTAGATTCTAAATAACAGATCCTTGACTCCGGGATGCAGCTGTCCATAGAAGTCATAGGTTGCTATACAAGTTCTTTCTTACATCTCAGGATGTTCCAATCACTATTAAGACAATACCATTTATTCATAGACAGACATAAGCAGGGCAGCACCTGTCAATTTGCACACCAACAGCTGCCTCCATTCATCTGTGATCGTGGTGAGGTAGGTGCTTGCAATTTGAGTATGCAGATTAGTCCTCGTAAGTACAGGCCTGAATTTGATTCATTGGGAAAGCAACGGTGCCATTTTGGAGAGGTAAATTACCCCTTTGGATATGATCTCATGACACCTTTGGGAGATGTCAGGTACCCTTTCGTGGAGGTAAGGTACCCTTTTGGAGAGGTCAGATGCCCTTTGGGAATGTTAAAAGTAGACATAAATGTGCATTAAAAAGTACATAAACTCATTGGAGCGATCAAAGCTGTCAAAAAACTGTCTAAGCTGTTAAGGAACTATCAAACTGTCAAAGTGATGTCAGAAATCATTGGAACTATCGAAGCTATCAATGGATTTAACTCCGTTGGGCTTTAAATTTTAAAAAGTGAGGCATTTAAAAAAGTGCTGGCTATTTCACTCTGTTGGCATAAACCTGTGGATTATCATTATAGGTTTTGTGTTACGTGACCAGGTTTACAACCTAACATTATTGTAGTGCGGGGCCTGATAAGTGAGCAGTTTGATTGACAACTCCAAGTGGCTATAGAAAATAAATGTTTGTTTTCATAAGCGAAATGTTGAAATAATTTCAATGTTTTTAAACCAATTTGTGAGATTTTTTTAAATAGCAAAGACAGCAATAGAAAACTATTTTATGTCAGAATAGCTTGTGAAGTTTCCCCCCATAGTGGATACCAGATGAGTTGGCGTGGAGGGTTAAAGATAAGGGACAGTGGCTGTGGGACATGGGTTGGCACTAAGTTACCATGGAGCTATAAAGGATCAGGGATGTGCAGGTGACATAGGGAGCATGAAGGACTGTGGGGGTGAGTAGAGGGGCATGGGGTGACAGGAGATTATGAGGGAACATAGGGTTGGTACGGAGGCATGAGAGTGGCTTACAGGTCCATGGCGGTGGGTGGGGCATAAGATATCAGGAATTGGCATGGATAGAGCATAGGAGGAGTGTGGGGATGTGAGGGGTGAATGTGGAGGGATTTATTTTCAATTTTATCCACAGAGGAAGGCCATTGACCAGCTTGACTCTGCACCTGGCAGCCCCCACATTCGTTCCGGGGCTGGTGGGCCTACTTTCAAATCCAGCCTACTCACGTGGACCCAAAATCTCAACTTCTGGCCTCTTTGTCCCGGGTCGTGTTGTGGAGCCCTGAAACATCACGGGCTGGATTCTTCATCCCACCGCGCCACATTTGTGTTTCACCTGCCAGTGGGATGCTCCGTTACGCCCGCCGGTCAATGGGGTTTCCCATTGTGGGGCAGCCCCACATCGTCGGGGAACCACCAGGCTGCCGGCAAAATGGAGCATCCCGCCAACGGAGAATCCAGCCCCACAACTCTGCACCCCTGACCCGGGAGCAAAAATACAGGCCAATGTGTCTCAAACCTACCTTCATAGACACAATTATTGTATTGCTATTGTCTACGCAAACACTTTTGGTCTCGAGTGTGAAAAATTATTCTGAATTATCAGATTTACAGCCACTGAATCACAGAATTGTTACGGTGCCGAAGAAGGCCATTCAGCCCATCATTTCTGCACCTGAAAATTAAGATTTATTTATCGTACAGCTGGCAGATAAAGAAGACTTTTACGCCATCGCCATGGATTGGATTCCATCTAGGCCACCTGATTGTTCAAGTCAAGGGCTCTCCAGAGGTTTATTTTGGCTGACGTGATTAATTGGATCTGAACTTTTCAATTTCAGCTCACTTGAAAGAAATAATGAGAACAAACAAACTCTCATAGTATCACAAAATTTATTTAAAATATCTTAAAATACTGCATTGGAAAAGCTTTTTGTTTTACAGAGGTTTTGTGTTGACATTCTGTATGGTTGAGATTAAATTACAATATAAAAAAGCTGTCAGAGACATGGCCCCATATTTCACTTCAAATAAATAGGATCTTATATCTGTAAAGGATGAGGTTGATAAAAAATAAATAAATAACTTAACTATAATAAATATTTTGCCTCATAAGTTTCTTTAATGCATAGAGATGCATAGCATCCAACATGGCTGGCTTGCGCTCAAAACATCTGTTAGAACCATGTGCTCATGTGAGCGAATTGGTTGGTGGAATTTTGCCTCAATGTTTTTTTCATAAACTGTTCACTTCAATGGAATTTTTTAAAAACAAAAAATCCTCTTCTGTTGCTTGTGAGCAGATAGCTATTTGAAAGTCTTCGCAATTTAGAGATGATCTCAGTGCTTCAGTGTTGGATTCTATATTTAACCTGTTTCATCTGCACACATCTTGTCCCCATGACCAAAGATCAAAATCAGGCACGGGAAAATATATTGTGGCAGAAATATGCTAAAAGACTGTTTTGCCCAACAGAGTCTTGAACTGCACTAATGTGCAAACACAAGTCTTATATCAGTGTTTAGCATCATGTGATCACCTCCATCAATGGTGCAGGGATGACTATTGAATAGATTTTGTAACTGTCTGATGATGGAGTTTATTGTTGTGGTCGGATAAGGTTCTCACTCAATCATGTACACAATTTGAAGTCCCAATTTGTCCATCAGGGAAAGGTGTCAAGAAGAGATAAGGTGTTTCTCATAGAAAAGCGTGTGTGTGATAGAGAGTTACATTTGAAACTGAGACACCCAATCTCCTTTTGTACACCATCCCACACAGTTACTATTACTGGTAGAGGCATTGAAATGGTTGTCTGGCCACAATGGGCAGGGTGAGGGTGTGTGGAGAGGGAGAGAAATCAAATGGATAAACTAATAGAAATATGGTCATATATTTCCCAAACAGATCAATAAATAAGAATTCCCTTTAGTAAATGTCATGTCTCTGAACAGTGATACAAATCATACTCATGGGATAAACAGATGTGGTGTTAAAATCATAAGGAGTGAAATTCAGCGGTGCAAGAATTACAGTAGCAAACTGGCCCATGTTATACACTTCCTGCCTGATTTCCCTTTCTCGTGACATAACAAAAAGGACATTTGGTTAGGGGTGTATAACAGACAGTCTTTCCACAACCTCCATTTTGTGCAACCAATGTTAAATGCCACACCCAACAGGTGTTGCAAATTAGAAGAAATTTGATTTCCTTCACTACCAACTGAACTAGAATCCAACACTCATTTTGAGATCAAGAGTTTTCCCCATCAATGTCACATCCTGTGTAAACTGAAAGCATTGATCAAGCTGCCTTAATGCGTGGTCAGATTACAGAGTTCCATGCCAGTCTTTGGACCTTTGTAATTTTCCTTTAATCCATTCAGGCTGCAATATGTTTTAATTTGTAAATGAATAACAATTCCACTGTCTCTGTTACAGCTGCATTGACTTCTTTAAAAAGCAGAAATGCTCAAGGCCAAGAATTACTGAAGGGACTTTGTTGTTGAAGCTTTTCAGAGAAACTTGCTTTGCAACATTTATTTTCTCAACTGATATCGTTAAGATAATACGGAGCCACGGAGGACTATAAAGTTTTCCCGCAGACCGAACATGACATTTGGATCTAATTCTGGGATAACCCTCCCAGAAAGGTTTTTTTTCTGAAGAGGAGGACAGTTATATTGTGCTTTCATCAAATAAACAAATACCAGTATAGTACCGGGAGAAAGTAAGATTGTCTGCCTTTGTTTTGATCTTCCTCATTTTATATTTGTAGTTTTACGAGCATATATTTAGAGGGATCCATTACTTAAAGGAGGGAAGAAAAATCACTAGTATAGCTCAAAGAATTTGATATTCTCTGTCGGGAGCATCATGTAATCTTTATCGGATTGACGATTACGGAACCTTACACATATGTCTGCACTGTATTCTACTTCATTACATGTGACACACAGATGTTTCCATTGGACATTAGACATGATATAAATGCAAGAATTTATTTTCCCATTCTCAGGCTGCATAAAAGTTTCATCTAAAAACAGTTTCCATTTTTCTTAGATGAGGTAACCTGCAACTAAGGTGAGACTTACATAGAAAGCAATTTGAAAATTAATGATGTACGCTAGCAAGGTATTTATAGGGACCATTTATTTTGTTCAACATATCAAGGGTTCTATACTCGAAGGTAATCATCCCACCATTAGTAGTCATGTCCTGATAGGCTTCTGCCAATTATTTGTCCGTACTTCAGCTCAACCTTTGAGATTTATTTCCCACGTCAGCCATGCTGTAAAGGATGAATGTTTAAAGAATGGGATATTGGAGCAGTTGGGTGATAACCACTGGAAACAAGGCTCAGACTAATTCACCGTGAGCATCACATGATTGAATAAAGAAGGATATTGTACTGTATTCCAAGCCTAGAGGTGAAAAGGCTAAATGTAATAAGGTAAAGTCGCCATAGTCCCAGATGACCATAGGCTGCTTTTCCCTAATAGCCACTTGGTGGTCTGCCTTGTGCATGTTGAAGGGTGGATTTCCTGGCCCTTCCCAACTGCAGGATCTTCTGGTCCCGTCAAAGGTGACCTTCCGCGACGGGTTCCCTGGTGGCGGGATGGGCGAGCCATACAAAACGCTGTAGACATCAATGGGACTGGAAGAATCCCGCCACTGGAAAATACACTGGGGGGTTGGCCAGTAACTCCCGCCCTTCTGCTGCCAATTAAAAATGTTGCACCATTGTCAGCTGCAGAGGCTCTAAGCTTCAGCTGATAAACCAGCTCTTACTAAACGCATTTAAGATTTTGTTACAAATAGAAAAAAAAGAGGAAACCTTCCCAGTGTCTCTCATCCCCTTATAAGAGATAATGTGTAATCAACTCAATTTGGATTCTTGAAATGGATTATTCAAAAGATTGACGATTGCAATTTTCTGCACTAGATGTGAAGTGAGTATGTTTATTTTTGGATCTGGATTGCACATGGCTATTCCAAAGATTTATTTTCAGTGAGTGAAAATGAATCCAATAAGGAGAAAGCTTCACAAGTTAACAGAATGAATTAAGAATCAAAGGTTTTTTCCTATTGACCAGCAATAGTGATTTCTGGTGTGGAGAAAAAGGCACTGAAGACTGGTAAGTGGATGAATATAAGAGAGTACTATCTGACTCTCACATGATTTCAGCAAGTATGAAACTCTTGGATTGAAGCCATCCTGGCAATATTTTCCTCAATGAGCAGCAAGTCTATCCGAAAGAAGGTAAAAGGACAAATTAATTTTTAAAAATGAATGATTTTCGTGTTTGTTCCCAATGTTGATATTAGCACATTAAGTACAGGTTTGATGCTCTTTAGAACTCCTAATGGGCTGCTGACAGTTGTTTGTCCCTATTTCAGCTCAACTATAGAGAAAAAGATTTTCCCACATCAACCATTCTGCAAAAGTAAGACCAGTTAAAGAATTAGATGTTAGAGCAGTTGGGTGATCTGTGTAATATCCACTGGGAACTACACTCAGACTAGTTCATTTCATCGTAAGGAGGAGATTGTACTGTGTTCCAGGCCTATGGGTGAAAGAACTAAATGTAATAGCCACCTTGTAGTCTGCCCGGTGCATGCGCAAGAAATGCTACCAATTAAAAATAGGTTGCTATTGTTAAACTGGGACTTTGCTCTTTTTGAAAAGCAACTTCCTTGGATGTGAGCCAATCAAACCTGCAGCCTTTGAGTTAAGAACTTTGATCATAAAGTAAAGCTTCAGTAAACTAACAGTACTGTCTCTCCAAAGTGGTCATCTAAAAAAAAAACATCAGTATTAACACAATGAGAAAAATAATCTTCCTAAGCCCATTTGTTAAAATGATACATTCTCAAGAAGCTTTACTGTAAGATTGGTCATCCACTGGGCAGCATGGTAGCGCAGTGGTTAGCACTGCTGCCTCGCTGAGGACCCGCATTTGATCCCGGCCCCTGGTCACTGTCCGTGTGGTGTCTGCACATTCGCCCCGTGTCTGCGTGGGGGTCTCACCCCCACAACCCAAAGGTGTGCAGGGTAGGTGGATTGGCCATGCTAAATTGCCCTTTAATTGGAAAAATTAAAAATTAAAAATATAAAAGAATGGTAATCCACAACCCCAGCATATAGTATGATAGCTACTTGAATTTCATCGTACTGTCATGGTTTGTAACAGCGAGGTTAGAACAATCACATCAACTGGTGGTTTCAAGGGTCACATTGCAAAATTCCAGCAGGTTACAATGTAACTTTAAATAGAATTGGAGCGAGATTGTGTGACTGCAGCATAGGTCAAGGGGAGATGTGTAATCCAAGGTCAAAAGAACAGAGAACAAGAAGATAGGGAGTAATAGGGTAGACTGAACCAATAAATAAAGTGAGGCATAATTATGAAACTCCTTGGACTTAGTTTAAGCTCAATGTCAATTGATTGTGAGTATGTTTACAGTTCCTTCAACTGCCCGTCCCGCCCAAATATGCTGAATGTTCAGCACGTCCTAAATATAAGACAAAGGAAGGCTCTGAGGCCAAAATGCCCCTAGATATTGTGGTAAGCGGACATCAGCTAAACTGTAGATGTTCAAAATAGGCCACTGGTGGTCACTTTGGAGAAAACCAGAAAAAAAGTGGTGTGGTGAGAACTGTGGTGAGGTCTACCAAACAATTAAGGGTGAGCAGTGTACGGTATAGCAGAATAGTGTCTTGGCTTGTTATATCACAGCTTTCTGGTTGTCCATAAACATACAGGCTCTGTTCATGCATGGATACCAACCACTCATATGGTGAATGAAACAAGAATTATACTAGGTTAGAAGCTCTACTGCCAACTAAATGTACCTTAGCCATTAATAAAATTGGTTTAAACCCCCTAGGTATAGAAATCATTTCACTTTTCATACAAGCTAACATTCTCCAATCTTACTTGAAAGCAAATTTGACAAACTGTCAGAAGGAATCTGGCAAAATTATTATTGTTTGAAAAATTACAAGTACGTTGTTACCTGCAATTGTGATGAGAGAGGCGGGCAGATGGCAGATTTAAGTCTTTCAGTAATCCACTACACAGTACCAGAAAACTAGTCATTGTAATAATATTTTATAACAATACTTTCTTAAGTATTTTACCAGATGTTTTAATTTGATGCAGAGACTAGCTCTACTTTCCTCCCTTCCAAATAAAAATCTTTGAAGTTTCCATCTACTCACACAACAATGTAACTCGGAGGGAAATGATCCTGATCTCAAGGAATGCTTGTTTTCAGTTATCTGATATTGCCATGTAAGATGATTGCCATTGTTATCTTTGACAAGATACATCATCATTGCAATGAATGGCAGCTATACAGTTAATATAATGTCGGACAAATATTAGAATAAATCAATGAATGAACTGCATTAAGATGCATCTCTCCAGACAACGCATGACATGCAATGTTACAGAGTTCAGTGCCATATGCAGTTTTCCTAATGATCCCTGTATAAACGTGAGCCTGAACGGACCATTCTCTATTCCTTGGATCTTGGATCAAGAAAAATCCTAGTTTTGCATCTGCACAGTGAGGTCTTTGGATACTTTTGGAGAATTAGCCAGGCTTCCTACCTCTTAAATAAGTGGGAGAGGAGCAAAGAAACTAAATAACCAGGGAGCTTTGGTAAATGTTGCATGGTGTATAAACACATGTGCATACATGCATAAACTTTCACTCTTGTTAAAAGGAATATTACTGGGTACAGATGAGTACACAAGGAATAGATTCAAACTACAAGGTAAAGATTGAGGATTGGGAGGAGGGAACCACTGTTCTGAAACATTCTCTGTTCCTCTGGGATAATGCCATACATTCCTTACTGTGAACTCCTCATTTTTTGCTTTACGATCTCACGTGTTTTGCCTCAGTACGAATTTTGAGAGCCCTGCAGAATCTTCCTTTTGAGAGTTCATCACAGTTTCATAGAGGTAATCATGCTTTCTCCATTTTCAAAACCCAATGCATCCCATTATAATAAATATTGAGTATTTATTTAGCCAAAGTCATTAGTCTTTGCAAATAAAATTGAATGCCACATCTTCGATTCCATTTCTCGGGATTACTTGTTGAAGAAGCGAATGTTTTTGACTATAAGATTTTTGTTATAAAAATATGCTTTCCTTGAGGATAATTCCGCATCATTTCTTTTACAGAATGCTTTACAACCTCCACGTATCTTTAGTGTAACTTTGCATATTCCTTTTGGAAAGCTGTACAGTGATATGTTTATTTTTGAAAAGTTCCATGTCGTCTTCCAACAAAAATGCTTAGCAGAAAGTTGTTGTTTTTTGTTCATAATAAGTCCACACAATATAAAACTTATTGTATTCCACTGAACAGAACAAAGTCAGGTCCGTTTCTCTCTTTCCAACATGGTGAACTCTTGGCAGTATTTTAACCTGAGGGATGTCATGTACTCCTGAACTGTTAAAAGCCTGAAGTCACTGTTTATCTTTCGACCAAAAAACAGGTTCAATAGCAGATTCCTTTTGGTTGATTTGCAACTTTCAACAAAGGAGCAGCACAGACCAGAACTAAGTCTGGTTCATGATCCAACTGATTCAAATCAGTTACCCCTCTGACTCACACAAATTGAAGTACAGGCCCCCCCCCCCCCCCCCCCCCCCCCATATCCTCCTAGTGCTCAAATGTTAAGCACCAGCTTGTGATCTCCAAAAGAGAGTGTTGTACAGCCTTGGTACCTTGCCTGGTACATTGTTCCTCAAAGTAATTGAATAGTTCCTTGTGACGTAGTCCATCATCCCACACACATGCATTCAGCTGCAGAGAGCCTTTTGACTCTCTGCCACTGGTTTTGCACATCCAGAAAGGTTACATCTTCATATTTGCTTGGTCTGCAGCATGGGTGGCTGATCACCTTCGCGTTACTACCAGAAAGGATCCCATTTTTTTTTAGCAGTTTAGACAATGTTAGGTCGTAGTTTGACCGGGAGCGTGGACAGTTTCCACTGCAGTATTTGAAAAGTACGATCTCATCTGATTTATACCCAAGCCCCAGGTCTCCAACTTTGACCTTCAAGCTGTTGATATGACATCCTTGATTACCCCTTCTGGCTTTCCTGCCTCTCTGCCTATTTCTGCGTGAGCCATTTGATGGTTTTCCGCCTTGATGTGAACTTCCTGGGGATCGCTCATAGCGGCTTCGCAGATCCTCCGCAAGCTCTTCAGGACGAACTGAAGTTACATTCTCATCTGTGGAAGGTGGAATATTAAATTAGTACAGAACTTTGGCTTCTCTTCATTTGCAGCATGGGTATTCCTTACATAGCTAAGTTTGATCAGATGATTCAGCTGCTTTGTAACAATAATTAACACAGAATTGTACAAAAGTTAAATATTGCAGATGCTGGAACATAGAACATAGAACAGTACAGCACAGAACAGGCCCTTCGGCCCTCGATGTTGTGCAGAGCCTTGTTCGAAACCAAGATCAAGCTATCCCACTCCCTGTCATTCTGGTGTGCTCCATGTGCCTATCCAATAACCGCTTGAAAGTTCCTAACGTGTCCAACTCCACGATCACAGCAGGCAGTCCATTCCACAGCCTAACCACTCACTGAGTAAAGAACCTACCTCGGACATCCCTCCGATATCTCCCACCCTGAATCTTATAGTTATGCCCCCTTGTAACAGCTACATCCACCCGATGAAATAGTCTCTGAACGTCCACTCTATCTATCCCCCTCATCATCTTATAAACCTCTGTTAAGTCACCTCTCACCCTCCTCCGCTCCAAAGAGAAAAGCCCTAGCTCCCTCAACCTTTCCTCATAAGACCTATCCTGCAAACCAGGCAGCATCCTGGTAAATCTCCTTTGCACCCTTTCCAATGCTTCCACATCCTTCCTATAATGAGGTGACCAGAACTCTACACAATACTCCAAATGTGGTCTCACCAGGGTCACGTACATAAAAAATAAAAATAGAAAATGTCGGAAATACTCAGGAGGGCTGGTATATTTGTGGAGAGAGAAACAGGGAGAAGGGTCCAAATTTGCAGCAGATTTGGAAGGTCTCCAGAGCAATTTAAAAATGGTGGGCAGGACCAGATCCTGGGACTCTCGGCCCCCTTCCCAGCATCCCCAATTTTCACTGGCATGGGATAAGGGTGCGAATAGCAAGGCCACACTCTGCACTCCTGACCCAACCAGCTCCTAGCAGTTGTAGACATTTCCTAGCCTCCTGCAATGTTGATGGAGTCGGGCCAGCTTCTCCATGACTCAAAGTTCACCGATCTCAGACTCGTTGAGAACCATAATCTGGATTCAGGAACCTTTTGAAAGGTAACTTCAAAAAACTTCCATACTAACTCATGGCCACCACCTACCCCTTGGCTCCTTATAACCCCCATGCCAACCCGTGGATTTTCAATGCCCATTCACCCAGTATACGCTATGTACAGGACCAAAGAATCCTATGGTAAGAATGGACTGAATTCTCAACCTCCCGTCTCCAGCAGCTAGAATTTCGATTGGTGGAGAATAGCGGGTAATGCAAAAGTTGCTCGGCACCAAGTACAATGCCATGCTCCAGCCCCCCACTGGCGGCGGTAGTGAAGTTCGTGCTCCGCGCCTTCGGGTCCATGGAAAACTGTGATTTGCACGGATTTAAGCCACCTCCCCCTCAGGCGCTGCTCAAGAGGGTGGGCTTGAGTCTGCAGCCCAACCTAAGGAAGAGGGTATCCCTCCTCTCCTCATTGGCATCGAGCATTGGGTCCACTCCAGACTATATTGTAGGATATCATGTCTGAATAACTTGAAGGCAGAGGTAAGATTGTGAACAGTCAGCAATGTTTTA
This sequence comes from Scyliorhinus torazame, assembly GCF_047496885.1. Classification (NCBI taxonomy): domain Eukaryota; kingdom Metazoa; phylum Chordata; class Chondrichthyes; order Carcharhiniformes; family Scyliorhinidae; genus Scyliorhinus; species Scyliorhinus torazame. Next base: position 48,334,305 of record NC_092713.1, on the reverse strand, counting down.
AAATCGCCTGACCAATCGAGGCTGACCATATTAGGGTTAGGGCTAGATGCACAGGCCCTGGCTCTCCCATGCTGCTGCTCCAGCTCATCTCATGGCAGATTCCCTCATTCCCACTTTTACTGCTCCTCCAGAGATGAAGCTGCGATTGAAGGAGCAGCAAAGGCAAGAGATAGGGAATACATCACCGACAGAGCTGGATCAATTATCCAAGACGATCAATTGGAACTTTCAACACGCTCCGGGACTGGCTTGAGCCCTGGGAGAAAAAACAAACAAAAGAACAGAGGCGGCTGGAAAACCAGAAACAAGACCAGGAGGAGTCATGGAGGAGCAGACAGTATCGAGAACAAGGGCAGCAACCAGTGGAGAGGAGGGCCGTCACATTTCAATACCAATTGATGGTGCTGGTGGGTGGGGAATCGCATTTAGGTGATGATAATAAAGCAGGCAATAGTAGTCCATGGGCAGTGACCCTTTCCTTTTTTTTAGTGAAGCATGATGTACATGCTTCACTAAAATGGCGGCATGGTGGCACAGTGGTTGGCATTGCTTCCTCACAGCGCCAGGGGCCCAGGTTCAATTCCAACCTTGGGTGGCTGTGCGGAGTTTGCGCATTTTCCCCGTGTCTGCGTGGATTTGCTCTGGGTGCTCCAGTTTCCTTCCACAGTCCAAAGATGTACAAGTTAGGTGGATTGGCCATGTTAAATTGCCCCCTAGTGTCCAAAGGTTAGGTGGGTTATGAGTAAAGGGCGGGAAGTGGGTCTAGGTAGGATGCACTTTCAAAGGATTGGTGTGGACTCGATGGGCCGAATGGTCTCCTTCTGCACTGTAGGCATACTGATCACGGTCACGGTCATGTTCTGTGGTTAGTGCGGATTTGTTACTGTCATTAACTGCCTGACAATCTGAAATGCTGAGATCACTTTTCTGATTTTATAAGATTCTATTGGTCCACAATTCTGATGGTAACAGAAGGTAAACAAAAAGGAAAACTAGGGGGCATAGCCTCAAAATAAGGGGAAGTAGATTTAGGACTGAGCTTAGGAGGAACTTCTTCATGGAATCTATGGAATTCCCTGCCCAGTGAAGCAGTTGAGGCTCCTTCATTAAATGTTTTCAAGATAAAGATAGATAGTTTTTTGAAGAATAAAGGGATTAAGGGGTGTTCGGGCTGGAAAGTGGAGCTGAGTCCACAAAAGATCAGCCATGATTCTCATTGAATGGCAGAGCAGACTCAAAGGTCCAAATGGCCTACTCCTGCTCCTAGTCCTTATGTTCTAAAACATGAATTTAAAAATGACATGGAAGTTGAGGAACAAGAAGAGATGTAATGATGGATGCTGAAAAAATGATTGACAGACAAAAGCTCAAGTTTCTTTTTATCTTGGAAAAAATTGTGCCATTATTGTGAACAACTTGAATTTTCATGAGGAGTAAAAGGTTTAATAATAGTCTCACTGGATAAGTATTTGATACTTTTGGTATTAATGAAAACTTTAATTTCAAACAAAACTGCAGTTACCCACCTCACATTATTTTCTCTGTACTGGTTTTGAACAACTGTTTCACAATCTATGTGTTGTCAAATAAAGGTGTTATTTTGCAAAATAAGTTTTTAAATCTAGCATCATGGTTAACATACGATTTGACCTGAGTAATCCTTGGCTCAATGTTGGATGAGCTGCTATTTTCATTTGGTATTTGTGCTTTCTAGTCTACAGAATCCCACAGAGCAGAAGAGGCCCTTCGGCCCATTGAGTCTACACTGACACGTGAAAAACAGCTGGCCTACTTACCTAATCACATTCACTAGCACTTGGCCCATAGCCTTGAGTGTTATGATGTGCAAAGTCCTCATCCAGGCATTTTTAAAGGATATGAGGCAACCCGCCTCGAACCACCCTCCCAGGCAGTGCATTCCACACCCATCACCACCCCCTGGGTAAAAAAGTTTTTCCTCTCACCCCCCCCCCCTCTAAACCTCCTGTCCCTCACCGTAAACTTGTGTTCCTCGTGACTGACCCTTCAATTCAGGGGAACAGCTACACCCAATCCACCCTCATAATTTTGTTCACCTCAATCAGGTCGCCCCTCAGTCTTCTCTGCTCCAACGGAAACAGCCCAAGCCTATCCAACCTCTCAAGTGTTTCATCCCAGGCAACATCCTGGTGAATCACCTCTGCACCCCCTCCAGTGCAATCACATCCTTCCTATAATGTGACCAGAACTGCACACAGTACTCCAACTGTGGCCTCACCCAAGTTCTATACAACTCCAACATGATCTCCCTGCTTTTGTAATCTATATCTCGATTGATGAAGGCAAGTATCCCCTGTGCCTTTTTCAGCACCCAATTAACCTGCCCTTCCGCCTTCAGAGATCTCTGGACAGACCCACTAACGCCCCTTTGTTTCTTCAAGCTTCCTAGTGTCACACTAACATGAAGGAAACCTTGAAAAAAATTCAACATATATGTAATAATAATAATAATCTCTATTGTCACAAGTAGCCTTACATTAACACTGCAATGATGTCACTGTGAAAATCCCCTCGCGGTCACATAAATGAATGAAATGAAAATCGCTTACTGTCACAAGTAGGCTTCAAATGAAGTTACTGTGAAAAGCCCCGAGTCGCCACATTCTGGCGCCTGTTTGGGGAGGCTGGTATGGGAATTGAACCGTGCTGCTGGCCTACCTTGGTCTGCTTTCAAAGCCAGCGATTTAGCCCTGTGCTAAACAGCCCCGGTGCCTGTTTGGGTACACAGAGGGAGAATTTAGACTATCCAATTCACCTAACAGCATGTCTTTCGGGACTTGTGGGAGGAAACTGTCATAATATACTCACAGGTATATGATGGTGCACAGACAGGCAGTAATTGACACACAGGATGACCAGTGAACACACAGAACACAGCAGCCAATCACCAGACAGGACACGACTACTATAAAGCCAGAGGACACTAGTTTTCCCACTCTCTTGGGATCCAGCCTCAGACAGTCAGAGCCCATGAGCTGCAACTAGAACATGCACCATGTGGTAGTAAGATAGTCTGGTCAGGTTAGCCTCAGGTCTCCAGTCAAGTCAGCATAGTGTCAACCCACAGTTAAAGTATGTATGATAGTTAAGAGTTCAATAAAATCGAGTTGCATTTCTTCAAGTGTTGGAAGCCTGTCTCTCTCACTGCTGCAGTAAACGCAGTCCTTGCAGACCCGGCATACCCAACACATCAGAAACCGGAGCACCCGGTGAAAACCCACGCAGACGCGGGGAGAACGTGCAGACTCCGCAAAGACAGTGACCCAAGCCAGTAATGTTACAGCGGGCAGAATTTTCCCATATTTTTTCAGAGTGCCAGACTCTGATTGCACACCAGCTTGTAGATCTTGTAAAGATCGTCTGTTGAAACCCTGTTTATTTCCTTTATTAGCTTTTGTTTTGGCTTTTATAATTTTTGTACCTGCACAATTAATAGGACCAATGCCTTTAAGATGGACGTCACCTTTAATTTTTTTTAAAAAGGAGTCCAGCAGGATGTGCTGACATTGGTGATGACTCATCTTGATGCACTCGGCTGTCAGCCAATTAACTATTAATTTGTCGGACTGTATGCTGATTGGTGGCGGCCGTTCTGGAATGTTCATGCCTCTGTGAGACTGTTTCCAGGTTTTAGTTTTGTTTTGGACTCAGAGCTGAAGGAGGCTCTTTTGAATTTCTCTCTTGCTGAGAGGGCAAATCTCTCTCAGGCACAAAGAAAAAAAGAGCTGGTGGGGTTTATGCCATCAGTCTGACAGGGTGAGGCCTGATAGAGCCAGCAAGGCCGTCTCCACAGAGATCGGGGTTCCATCATTAAAGGGCCCTCAGGGAAAAGCAGATTGTGGAGGACGTTGGACGGTTCCCTGAGCAGACTGTCAGAGTCATCTGGCAGAACGTCTCACCAGAACTTACAAACAAGCACCAAGTCCTGGCTTGGCTGGTGGTGAGAAGGGCCCTCCCCATCAGAGTCTTCATGTACACCCAAAGGCTCAGCGCCGTTGCACGCTGCCCTCGGTGTGGCTGTGGGGGAAATAAGACGGTCAGCCAACTCCTTGTGGAATGTGCCTTTGCAAAGAAGGTCTGGAGAGAGATGCAGTGGTATTTGTCAAGGTTCATCCCGAGCAGCTCTGTGACACAGGACTCTGTGCTCTATGGACTGTTTCCAGGGACACACACCGAGACAAACATCAACTGCTGCTGGAAGGTCATCAACTCGGTGAAAGACGCTCTTTGGTCTGCCCGAAACTTGCTGATCTTCCAGTGCAAAGAGCTGTCCTCGACCGAGTGTTGCAGACTGGCACATTCCAAGGTCCAGGACTACGTGCTGAGGGACGCACTCAAGCTCGGGGTAGCTCCCGCCAAGGCGCAATGGGGAAAGACCACTATGTAAGATCTTACCAGCAAATGTACACCGAGGGGCGGGTAACAGTGTAAACCCCCCTCGGTCTGGGTCATTAACACTCCAATGTATAAAAGAAACATGACAATGTAAATGTTTAAGAAGGAATTGTAACGTAAAGAGCGATATGTGTGTAAGGTTATCAAAATTGAATGGAAGAAAGTCAAGGGAATGTGTAACTCTGATGGAAATGTACAGTCAAGACAATTCGAAATGTTCTGTAATGTTTATGATAGCTTTTATAAATAAAGTATATTTTTGGGGGAAAAAAGGGCCCCTGATCAGCACAGAAAGTAAATGTCTCCCAGCACACACTCCCAACCCCCACAGTTACAGCTGACTCCCTTCACAAGCATCAGGAACTCCCACCATAACCCAAGCATGGTGGCTCACCCTCCCTCTGCAAACGCCAACATCGGGACACCTCCCCCACCCCCACCCCCAATGCTGACATCGGGCCCCACCCCCTCCCTTCTCAAGCATCGGGGCTCTCCCCACTACTGCAATCTCAGGAGCAATCCCCCCCTCTCCACCACAACTGCAATCTTGGGGACACTCTTCCCCCCTCACAGGCATCAGCCCTTCCCAACACACGTAAGGGGAGCCCATTCCATGGGGCTGCCCCCTGGACACACCCTGGCAATGCCCTGGCATAGGTTGACACTACCAACTGTGCCATGGGGCAGTGTCAGGGCACTGCCCAGGAAAGTCCATTTCCCACCGGGGGCGAAACGTACCCTGACACCCCTGGTGGGATCACCTCAGCTGTAAATGTATTTAAATGAGGTACCCATTCTTTCTGGGCAGGAACTTTGTTACGTCATCGGCGAGGGAAGGGAAAAATGGGAGACATGATCTCGCTGGAGAGAATTGAGTTTCCCGATTCTCATGAGATTTTGCACCTGCATTCTCGTTGACGGCGAAAGTGAATACCAAATCATCACCTACGTCACCCTGCAAAGAAGTTGGTGACTAAAAAGGTGCCCCTGAAAATCAAAAGATAGCCCTTAAAACTATCTTTAAGAGCCCTAAAATATATCTTTTGACCTCTGTATAGGAGTACTTGATACGCCACCTTGCTGAGTAAATGTTCGCCCTCATGATTCTTCAGATGGTTGGTTCTCAATTCAAGACAATCTATCTGGCAGAGGAAAAGGCTATGACCAGTGAAGGGAAAGCATCTTCTACATATAAAGGAAAGTTAGCCAGAAGTCAAATCAATTTTTGTGCATCGTCCAGCAGGTAATTACAGAGATGTGCCGATGATAGTTTGAGTTCAAGTTGATTGTCTTTTCTTCGAGGAAATGGTATAGAATTTACAGTGCAGGAGGAGGCCATTCGGCCCAGCGAGTCTACACTGGCCCTTGGAAAGAGCACCTTACCCCATCCTATCCCCATAACCCAATAAGGCCACCTAACCTTTTTGAACACTAAGGGCAACTTAGCATGGCCAATCCCCCTAATCTGCACGTCTTTGGACTGTGGGAGGAAACCGGAGCACCCAGAGGAAACCCATGCAGACACGGGGAGAATGTGCAGACTCCGCACAGGCAGTGATCCAAGCCGGAATCGAACCTGGGACCCTGGAGCTGTGAAGCAATAGTACTAACCATTGTGCTACCATGCTGCCTGTAATGAAAGAGGTTCAAAAATCATCATACAATCATAGAATGGTTACAGAAGGTCATTCAGCACGTTATGTCCATTCTAGCTCTCTATAAGAGCTATTCAACCCCTCTACCTTTTCCCCATTATAGTTTAAAGGGTTAACAGGAGGGTATGATGTACTACTGACATTAGTCGGTGTTCGATTCTTGAGAGAGAAGTTGGAATAACACATCTATGAGCAATATGCCTCCTCTGTAAACTGTTTAGCTGTAGTATTAATAACAAGTGTTAAGCAGATACCAGAGTCTATCTGTAATCAAATACCATGCCCAGAGTCCATGATAAACCATCACAGCCCTTAGCCTTGAAAATGCTTTCCCTTCAGAGAAAATTAAATAAATTAAAGTTGTTTTTTCAAGCTAAACCTACTTCCATTTGATCAAATATTCATTCATTATTGTTTTATGATATATTCTATACTTACAATAGGCAGCACCCCAGACAGATTGTGTTGGCAGTTCCCTGTTCTCATCGGTCTTATGCTCCAGGGGTTCTTGACTCTCCAAAAGTCCTTGGCCCTCCATTGAAATTCTCTTGAAGGGAACTTTCTTCTCCTGTGCTAGCGTCTCTCTGGATTGTGGGTTATTTACTGGAAACCAGGTCTCCTCTTGGGATGAAGCAATTGTACTGACAATCAGGGCCAGAAAGATGGCCAGGGTCCAGTAAGTAGCCTTCAAGACAAGAGCCATAACAAATAACATTTCAAAGACAAAATCAGATAGAAACATTTCTCCTTTGCTCTCATATGACAGTTTTCAGGACTTTGACACAGTGAGGTTTATTTCTAAAGGCCAAATTCAAGAAGGTTTGGAAACGCATCAAAGAAACTCAGCCGACCTCCCCTTCAAAGCAAACCATCAGCAACAAACAAAATCCTTTGGAATTTTACAGTAGGTTTGGGCTGTATTATCGTACTGACATATTCGCTGCATTAAGCACTTTCATCAGAGGAGATTCACAATCTGTCTGAAAGTGCCAGGTAACCAATTTCTTACTGCACAGTAGTTAGGCACAAGGCCGGTTCATGCGTGAAAGTGCCCAAGGCTGATAGTTTAAAGTCTACAGCAGCTACTCGAAATGCAATAGATTGTGAATCACTCATCTCCAGGGGAGGGGGAAGGTGGACAGTACAAGAGATTTGAAACATTCAGGATTGTACAGCACATTATTACAAATTATTAGCCCCAAAGAGTTGGGATTTAAAAAAAAAAAAATTTTCTAGATAAATGTCCTACCTTCCATCTTCTCAGGGGCTTTAAGGATAAATCAGCCAGACGTCCTGAATCTATCAGATTGACACCTCCGCACACTTGCTTGCACCCGTCTAAAATGGATAAAATTTAAGTTGAAAAAAAAAGCTGCTCAAGACACCATCGTCCATAAGAATGAGTGAGGTCCGCAGAACCATTAAACCGTGCCTTATGTTCATACAGTGGATAACCGATGAGCACGGTTTATTACTTTATGAGCACTAATCTCCAGTACAGATAGATGAGGTGTCAGATTATATGATGACAAGTAACTAAAACAAGGTTTAACATCACTTATAAACAAAGCAAAGGTTATTAAACTGGAGCAGACAGATGATCATTTAAATGGGTTCAGGCAAAGGTCCGTGTAACAGCTAGTTATCAAATCACTGAGCAACGCTGCCAGTCCCTTCTTTAAATGTAACACTTAAAAACACACAAAGAATGGGCCCTGGGCCTAAAGTAATCCAGTCTACCCAGGTAACGATTGCTAAATCAAACACCGCTACATATAAAAAGGGGGGGGAGCGACTGCTTTTGATCACTTCTCTATCATTTCATTTCAACTGGTGTTGGATCTTTGCAGTACGGAAAGAAACAATATGCTTGGATTAGGATTACCGGGGGATTAGGAGGCTCCATAAACTGAAGAAAAACAGGCAATTTTGCAGATGGCTGACTCAAAGCCCATTAAACCATTCATTCAGCAATGAAACCTCAACAGTAACAAATATTGAAGAAGAACAGGTTGGACAAGGGAGGCGGAATGAAATTGTTTGAGAAATCACTGGGCAAGCGTTCATGCATCAATCAGGCGCTTGCTTGTATCTAAGGTCAGGATGAAGAGTTCTTCGGAATAGAAGGTAACACTAAATAACTTGAACCACTGAGATCTTAGACTTTGGGTTTGCCCCACTGGAATTTCAGCCTGCATTTACGTTACAATGGTAACGGCAGTGAATACTATCCAGTGATTCCTGTTAAAATTATAGTTAAAATTGCATAACCTCCAATGTTCACAGTCTAGGGGGGGGTCACAAATGGAGAATTGACATTTAGTGGGTGGGACAGTTAATAGCTAATGACAGCGCACTAATCTTGAACGTTCAGGAGTCGGGGTTGGGAGGTGGGTGATGAAGAGAGTGACCAAAGCAATGCAAGATTGCATAATTAAAAAATACACTAATGTTTTGCAAACTGCAATTCATTCCAACAATTACTGCTGTTCCATTTAATGCCCTGCCCTTGAACAGCCAGCTTGGTGTCCTCTTTCAGATTGTTTTTTTTCTCATTGTTCTTTTTCTCTCACTGATCTGTCTGTACTACCTGCCTCTAAAAGTGACATATCTCCACCCCATCAACCCCCCTGCGCCCCCCCCCCCCAACTCCCATACCCCCTGGGGATGTGTTTCCCCATTCCCATCACTTTGCTTGAGTCTGTCAATTATTTTGTTACCACGACTCCAGTTCTTACCTAAAATCCAATTTGCTACTTACCCTCTCTAAGCACGCACTAGCTTAAATAGAGAATAATTAGTTTTATTTAAATACAGCTTTATGAGCACCGTTGACTTTCCACTGACGTAAGGTAACGCAGACATTAAATTAAAGCAGGTTTAGCTTTTTTTTAACTGAAGATCAAGTTTGAACACTGAACATTATTATTCAATAATTTATCATTTCACTTCACCACTGACTGTTTACTGATTCTGGAAAATCTCAACAATGATCAAAGGGGGGGGGAAATAAGTATAAATAAGGAAAGACTTGATTCTTTTCTTGGACTTCATGCCAAAATAAAACAGCAGCAATTTGGCATTTATTCAGCACCTTTAACTTGTAAATCATCCCGCACTTCACAGGGCAATAATCAAAAAAGTCACACTTGGTCAGAGGTAAAATTAAAATATGCCGTGATGTGGGGGACCTTGAGGGAAAGGCACCATTTCAGGTAAACACATAGGCCTGAGGATCCTGGATTCTTTTAGGATCTCTGCTAATTTAGCTGAGCTCAGCCCTGTTCAGCTAAGCCGCAGGAAAATCAGTCAGGTTTGCCACTCCTGGCTGCTTACGTTTTCTCCCGACATCCAAAGATCAGGCATTCCCGCTGCTCTTCACTGATCCTCACCTTCTGATAGAGAAGGTGGGGGCCAGGGGAAGAGGGGGGGGAAGAGTGGGAAAGTACAAACTAGAATTAATTAATTAAATAATCTTGCCCCCCCCCCCAAAGCACATTACATCCATTTGGGAACCATGGGCGACATTCTCCGACCCCCCGCCGGGTCGGAGAATCGCCGGGGGCTGGTGTGAATCCCGCCCCCACCGGTTGCCGAAATCTCCGGCACCGGATATTCGGCGGGGGCGGGAATTGCCCCGCGCCGGTTGGCGCCCCCCCCCCCCCCCCCGCCCGCTCGATTCTGCGGCCCGGACGGGCCAAAGTCCCGCCGATAAATTGCCTGTCCCGCCGGCGTAAATTAAATCACCTACCTTACCGGTGGGACATGGCGGCGCGGGCGGGCTCCGGGGTCCTGGGGGGGGGGGGGGCGCGGGGCGATCTGGCCCCGGGGGGTGCCCCCACGGTGGCCTGGCCCGCAATCGGGGCCCACCGATCCGCGGGCGGGCCTGTGCCGTGGGGGCACTCTTTCCCTTCCGCCTCCGCCACGGTCTCCACCATGGCGGAGGCAGAAGAGACTCCCTCCACTGCGCATGCGTGGGAAACTGTCAGCGGCCGCTGACGCTCCCGCGCATGCGCCGCCCCGAGATGTCATTTCCGCGCCAGCTGGCGGGGCAACAAAGGCCGTTTCCGCCAGCTGGCGGGGCGGAAATTCCTCCAGCGTCGGCCTAGCCCCTCAATGTTGGGGCTCGCCCCCAAAGATGCGGAGCATTCCACACCTTTGGGGCGGCGCGATGCCCATCTGATTGGCGCCGTTTTGGGCGCCAGTCGGCGGACATCGCGCCGTTTCGGGAGAATTTCGCCCCATATGTTCCCATCAAGGTCGACCTTTACACCAATAATCATCATAGAATCCCTACAGTGCAGAAGAGTCTACACCGACCCTCTGAAAGAGCACCCTACCTAGGCCCACACCCCGTCCTATCCCCGTAACCCAATCTAATGTTTTGGACACTAAGTAACAATTTAGCATGGCCAATCCGCCCAACTTGCTCATCTTTGGACTGTGGGAGTAAACCGGAGCACCCGGATGAAACCCACGCAGACAGTGGGGGGAAATGCAAACTCCACACAGTCACTCAAGGTCAGAATTGAACACAGGTCATTGGCGTTGTGAGACAGCAGTGCTAACCACTGTGCCACCTTGCCACACCAAAGGATAATTTCGAGGGGTTTATTTGCATGTTTGATTTGTGGCCACACCAGCATTTTGTACACGGATTGGCTAGGTGAGTGCACTGATTGGGCAGCAGCCCCTGGCTTGTGACAGATATGGGTGTACCCTGGGGGAGGTCCGGTCTTCCATTGTCGCACTGTTTGCGCTGTTTAGTTCCAAGTCCCAGTGCAGCAAATTGTTTGGTTGCTGTCCCTCCTCAGAGGGCGCTGTGATTTGGGTGGTCCGCAATGGTGATATTAGCAGAGTATCAGTTCAAGCAGGTCTCGGCAGACAAGCTGATCAAAACCAGTGCTTCCCCGGACAGTGTTTCCTACCTGCCACCTTTTGCAGTGAGTGTGTAAAGAGTTCGCAGGGAAGTGGACGGGAGCCGGGCAACCGGGAGGTTTGATTCCTGCAAACCTACAATCAGCTTTTACATGAGATATGCAATGATATATTTGAAAAATTCTGACATTTTAAACCAAAAATCATGGACGGGATTTTCTGGCCGTTCCCACCAGATATAAAAAGGGGAGTGGCTGATTTTGTCACTCCTATAATATTTCATTTCAGCTAGTGTTGGATCTACACAGTATGGAAAGAAATATTATGCTTGGAATTAGGATGAGGCAGGGATAAAGAGGTTATTCGGTCCCGCTGCCAGCGAGCCCCAGTCCCCCACACTGCCCCCGCTGCAGGTTTCCCACAGCAGAAGCAGAGAGTGCGAGCGACAGGAAACCCCATTGACAGTGGGAAGATCTGGATGATCCGGCCAATGGCGGGCTGCTTCCGTCACCGCAAACTCACAACGCGGGGTACAAAATCCCGCCCCATGGGTTGAGTTTTAGATAAAATCAACCTTACATGGATATATCTGAATTGTTGGGCACGATTTACCAGCCTCGTCGAGCACGGCTTGGTGACGGGAGGTCTCTCACGAGATTGCGATTCTCCAAACGCCCCTGCTGGGCGAGATCCAGATTAGCACATTTAAGTGAGCTCATCAAATATGTCTGCGCCTTATTCTCCAGCCACGCCCGGGAGACCTCGCCATGTCACCATTTAGCACCGGTCCACACAAACGTAGACCAGGCATAACACCACCAGGGGGGAGAGGGGAGTTCCCAGGCCATTAGAGACCCCTGGGTGGTCGGCCCTGAGAATGGTGGTACCCTGGCACTCTTGCTGGCATTGCCTGCCTGGCACCTTGGCACTGTTACACAGGCACCCTGACAGTGCCACCCTAGCACTTCCAGGGTGCCAAGGTGGCACTGCCAGGGTGCAGGCTGGTAGTTCCAAGGTGCCCGCATGCCAGGTTGCCCGGTGCCAGGCCCGGGGTGCCTTGCGCATAAGAGGTGGGGTGAGTGGGGGAATTGAGGACCCCATAAAAGGTACGTAGGATGCTGTGGCCCAGGTGGGGTCGATGAGGGAGGTTTAAAGATCAGGCGGGCTTTAAAAATGGCGCCCCGATCATTGAGTACTCTTCATGCACTGGTCAGCTGAGCTCGTCGGAATGTTCCACACCAAGGCCAAAAAAACCTGGCAATGGTGGTATCTTTCTAGGCACACACTCTGCTAAACCCACCTGAAATGGACTCTGTTTTTGTCTAGTTGAATCACGCCCGTAGTCACTGTTCGGAATGTAGGAAACATGGGAAGTCATTGTGCACACAGTATAATCCCACAAACAGCAATAAGAATCTGATTGGATAATCTGTTTTTGCTGATGTTGTTTGAGGGATAATTACTGATTAGGATAGACTTTTTTTTACCCAATTAAGGGGCAATTTGGTGTGGCCAATCCAACTACTCTGCACATCTTTTGGGTTGTGGAGGTGAGAGCTATGCAGACACGGGGAGAATGTGCAAACTCCACACGGACAGTTTGATCAGGAGAGATTGATGGTGAAAGTGATGAGGTGTTTCATTGTCACAAGAGACTTCTATCAGTCAGCACATATCCTGGATCTGTACAGCGCCTCTTAGCAATTATCTGATACCAGTATGCGCCAGCTGTTGCTGTGCTCCCACCAACAATGCAAGGCCTGGCAAGGCTGGCCTTTAACTGTCTGACCTCGTCCATGAGAAAGAGTCACTTGGGTGGTTTACTGAAGGGCCATCAGCATTCATAGAATCATATCTCAACATGGGCTCAGAAAGAGGGAACAGGCACAAAAAGGAGCTCACAGGAATGGTAACTTGTATTCCTGACAAGGAGATTTTTGCTACTGGGAGCACAAAACCATAAAATTGTCCTTAGCATGCTTTTCCCGGGTATTGAAAATTTTAATTTTTTCGATTGCTAATAAGCTCAAGATCATTCCACAATTGGTATTCGGACAATGCCACAGATTGTCATCGCGTAGCTGGAGAGCTAAGCACTAATGAACAACGGTAGCCCCTGCAATAGAAGTGTTGTCTGTGAATACACTCAGAATTACAGAATTGTTACAACGCAAAGGAGGTCATTTGGTCCATCATATCTGTACCGTCCCTCCAAATGAGCATCATGGATGGCTGTATTTTGACAATATTTGTGATTAGCAAATTCTGTCTACATAGAATGAGGTATCAGCCACACAGACTGCCTATTACACCATTTGCCCGTTTGAGGTCGACAACATGGATTCCGAAAAGCTTCAGCAGCAATGTAAATAGCGCATTCTTCCTCGCAAAATTCTTAGACACAACACCACAAGATTCACTCATCCTGCATAAAGTTTAATCTGCAGTAAGTGCGGAAAAATTAAGTAAGTGCGGGCAGAATCCGAACAGAATGTGTGAATGCCGTCACCAAGATTTGAAAAAGAAAGTTCCATCGCACAAGAAGGTGGCTGGTCTGAAGGGAAATTCTAAAGTAAGGGAATCAAACTGTTCCCTATGTCAAGTAGCTGTACCACGAGTGTCCACCGCAAAGCGTTTCACACTAATTGTCACTCTTTTATTATTATCATATTGCTAGTTGTCATTCACTAGGAAAGTTGGTGATTGGTGCTGGTCCTGCTGAATGAGGTGTCTGCCTGACTTATCAGTGGCCTTTAGCTTTGTTTTAAAATAGCCAAGATTAAAAAGCAAGATTGCAACCACATAGCGTTGTATCACATTCCTCAGGATTGGAATACTTCACAGCCACTTTACTATTTTTCAGTGCAGTTACTGCCATTGTTTAGGCAAATCCTTCCTTTTTTTCTGTTTAAAATTTTTTTTTTTAAATTCCAATTAAGGGGCAATTTAACTTGGCCAATCCACCTATCCTCACTTCTTTGGGTTGTGGGGGTGACACACGGGGAGGATATGAAAACTTCACACGGACAGTGACCTGGGGCCGGGATCAAACCCCGGTCCTCGGCACCATGAGGCAGCAGTGCTAACCACTGTGCCACGGTGCCACCCTTGTGTAGGCAAATCCAATAGTCATTTTGCACTTAGTAAGGACCCACAAACAGCAATGAGATGACGGCTCAGATTAAACGTGTTTCTAGTGATCGTGAATGAAGGAAGCATGCTGGTCAGGAAACCAGGTGAATACTTTTCATTGAATCCTGACATGTGACCTTTGATGCACAACCGGAGCAGGACCTTGGGTTAATGTCGCACTTAAAGGGCAGACTGCAAGTTCCACCTGCAACGTGACAAGACAGCAAAATTACAGTCTCACTCATTTAGTCGCATTAATGGATGAGATGTGAATGTGTGGTAGAGACCTGTACAAGAGCACTCCCTACACACTGGCAGGGAAGCGGCTCATGGATTCCAGGTTCAATGTTCACTGTGCATATCACTTATACTACATCACAGATAAATAAATTAGTATCTCTAATTTATTAAAGTAAAATCAAAACTATAGGTAGATGCAAATTTTAATCGCTGTGGGAATTTTATCGGGGTTGATTGCAGGCTGGCTTGTGGCATTGCAGTGAAACTTCACTTAATAATGCCATATGTTCTGAATTGTGTGTGCAGCTCCTTGAAATGCAAAACAGACATCAGGTATGGTTTAATTTATGGAAACTGGCTGGATCCAATTGGCATCATAGAATGGGGTGGCCCAATTATTCCACATGCAATAAATTCACAGTTCTTAACAACAAGGCTTTTTGTTACCAGGTACTCAAATTCCATGTGGTGAAGTAGTGTGTAAGGAAAGTTCTGAAAAGAAAGTGAACTTAATGATGTGATACATAGTCCACTTCTGTTCCAGACCCTGTGTGAGTGCTCAGTAAATTACTGTTCTCTGTCCATTTTGAAAATGTTTAATTTTGTTTCCAAGTAAAAGACATATATTTGCAATGTGATATTACAATGCCAGCTCTGTGAACTATAATATTTATTTAGATAAAATTCTGGCCACTTTTATTTATCGTATTTCATGAAAATTGCATCATGGTACACAATGCTTCGACTAAAGTGAATTAATACTTTATTCCAGCAGGTGGGGCAAGATCTTCAGATAACAAGCCAGCATATATCTGAGTTACACAAATGTAATATATATAATCTGTTACAGATTAAATGTCAAACTTAAAACATGGTCAGTTTCATAATATTTTTCACATTTTTTCAAGGGAAATCTGGAACAATATCTAATTTCTACCCTTCACCTTAGTTCCCGACGATGACAACGATCGGAATTTTCCCGGCGTTGCCATTCACTTTTTCCAGTGCGGCTCACCCCCAACAATGGGTTTCCCGGCGGAGTGAGGTGGTTTCAATGGGAAATCCCATTGACAAGCGGCGGGAACAGAGAATCCCGCCGCCAGTGAATGGTGCACCTCTGGGAAACACAAGGTTGGGGGACTGGATAATCCCACCCAAAGTTAGGAAGTTAGAGGAAAACAGTCACCAGACTCGCTTATAAACATCAATCACAATTTAAGAAACTCAGCTTTTGCCCCAAAAACATCTTTGCAAAAGCTCTGAAACTGCACTTGTTTGAAACTTGACTCTTGGTGAATCACGCACTAAAATATGAAGCATCAAAAACAGGGCTGTAGTTAAAGAACCCAGAGCTACAGAGTAAAGTCCGCTAGCAATCTTAAATTCCATTCCATAACTGAATCAGGCCTATGAACTTTCCCACGTTCAGCAGGAGTCTCAGTTAAATTAGGTCCTCCTGATTGAGGAGTGCATTCTCCTGCTTGCACTATTCTGGTAATGCCTGACTTTGCTGGTCTTGTTTGCTTTCTCTGGCGTCTGGCGGGAAGCCCTGATTTAATAAAGGACTCTCAATGGCGCCCTTTGGTGATCTTCCACGTTCTGTCCCTTTTTTGTCCCTTTCATGGAATGTGGTCATCGCTGGTTAGCCCAGCATTCGTTGCCCATCCCTAATTGCCTTTGAGAAGGTGATGGTGAGCTGCCTTCTTGAACCGCTGCAGTCCAACTGGTGCAGGTACTCCCACAGTGCTGTTATGGAGTTGCAGAGTTTTGACCCAATGACACTGAAGGAATGATGATATAGTTCCAAGTCAGGATGGTGTGCGACTTGGAGGGGAACTTGCAGGTAGTGGTGTTCAGTTGTGTCTGCGGCCCCTGCCCTTGCAGGTGGGAGAGGCCACGAGTTGGGAAGGTGCTATTGAAGGAGCCTCGGTAACGTGCTGCAGTGCATCTTATAGGTGGTGCATACTGCTGTCACTGTACATCAGTGGTGCTGGGAGTGACGGTTTAAGGGGGTGAATGGGGTGCCAGTCAAGTGGATGCTTTGTCCTGGATAGCGTTGAGCTTCTTGAGTGTTTTTGGAGCTGCACTCATCCAGGCATGTGGAGGGTATTTCAGTATACCCCTGAATTCTGTCCTGTGGATGGTGGACAGGCTTTGGGGAGTCAGGAGGTGAGTTACTCATCTCACAATTCCTAGTCTCTGATGTGCTCTGAAGCCATAGTATTTATATGGCTAGTTCAGTTGATTATTTCTGGTAATCCACAGGATGTTAATAGTGCCATTGCATGTCAAGAGGAGGTGGTTACATTTCTCTTGTTGGAGATGCTCATTGCCATGCAATTGGGTAGCACAAGTGTTATCAGCCCAAGCCTGAATGTTGCAGATGGACATAGATAACTTTTGTATCTGAGGAGACACGAATGGTACTGAACATTCATCAGAGAACATCCCCAATTCAGACTTTATGATGGAAGGAAGGTCATTGATGAAGCACCTGAAGATGGTTGGGCCTAGGACATGACCCTGAGGAACGCCTGCAGTGATGTCCTGGAACTGAGATGATTGGCAACCAACCACCACAACCATTGATTTAAATTGTGTCACACGCAGTCAAATACTGCCTTGATTCTCACCTCTCGTCTTGAGTTCAACTCTTTTATCCATGTTTGGACCAAGATTGTCATGAGGTGAGGAGCTGAGGGGTCCTGGTGAACCTAAACTGTGAATCAGTTATTGCTGTGTAACTGCCGATTGATGGCACTGTCGACATCATCCATTACTTTGCTGATGATCTAGAGGAGGCTGATGAGATAGTAATTGGCCAAATTAGATTTGTCCTCTTTTTTTGTAGATAGGACAAAACTGTGCAGTTTTCCACCTCAGCAGGCAGACAGCTGGTGGCAGCTGAAAACCACAACCAGGCAGTCGTGGAGACAGAAAATCAGGAGCAAAAATAAAGAGCGAGGAGAGGAAAAATAGAAAAAGAGGTAAAGAGCAATAAAATAAGACAAATGTGTTAACTCCTACTTACAATGGTTCAATTGGCACAGCGATGTAAATGAGAGTTTTGTTTCACTACCTTTTCACATTGAGCCAAAATGTTGGAAAAATAATGGTGCATTATCAATGTGTAAATTAGCCAGCGGGTTCAGGAGAAGAGGAGACGTGCTGGGTTCAAAATCCTCAGAGCTTGCTGGTCAGTCACTCTGTCTATAGACCATAGAATCTCTACAGTGTAGAAGGAGGCCATTTGGCCCATCAAGTCTGCGCCGACCCTCTGAAAGAGCACCTTACATAGGCCCGCATCTATCCCTGTAACCCCATCTAACCTGTACATCTTTGTACACTGGGGGACAATTTAGCATGGCCAATCCAACTAACCTGCACATCTTTGGACTGTGGGAGGAAACCGGAGCACCCGGAGGAAACCCATGCAGACACAGGGAGAAAGTGCGAACTCCACACAGGCAGTCACCCGAGGCTGGAATTGAACCTGGGTCCCTGGCGCTGTGAGGCAGCAGTGCTAACCAATTTTGCCACCGTAACGTCCTATCACTGTTAAGAATTTGTTGGATTTGCACAATAGAAAGTTACGACTCATCATTAATAACGGGGCCCAATTTTACGCCCACACTGCATCTGAAAAGCAGCCCGCCACGGCACAGCGTGGCAGATAGAAACAGGGAGACCCTGCTCCTGAGATCTACCCAGCTCACAGCACCTCATGAGATCTAACGCAATCCCGCGAGACTTTGTGATGTAAATCCCACCCATTGTGGACGGGATCACGTTTTTGCAAATCTGCATATTAAAGCAAAACAACTAGTCTCAGTTTAATGTGCAGATTCCTGAGGTCCCGAAGCGTGAGAGCTATCGCCTTCGCCTCAGAGATTTCGGGTGAGTGCCGTTCTGTGCTGGTCTCCACAAACAGGGACCAGGTGGAACGGCACTCGTGAGGATCTCCCAGGCGATCAGAGGCCCCCAACTGCATGCCTTTTGGGCAGGCTGGTACCCTGGCACTGCTGGTGCTACTGGGCATCCTGGCACTGCCAACCTGCCACTGCCAAGGTGCCCAGGTGGCACTGCCAGCATTCCCCGCTGAGTCTCCCTATCTAACATGAGTGATGTTTTATAACGTTGTGTTTCTCTGCACTACGAGTGCCGGGAAACACACGGCTAAACGTGCTCACGATGGGAATTTGTTCCCATTTAGTTAAATCCCGCCAACATAAGTACCCTTTTAGCTACTAAATAGACAACGATTGATTAGGCATAGCAATAACAATCACCCCAGTCCAGAATGAGAACAATTGAAACATTTAAGTCCCTTTCCTGCATACCTATTCCAATCTTTCTTTCCCTCCCTATTTCATTTTCTATATGCGATTTGATTATAATTCACCCTCTTTTCAATCATTCCTGTTTCAGTTTCAAACCTAGAGTGTGAGATATTCCGGCTGTTCTCACCGGCAGGTTCTTCCGGCCCTGCCAGTGGTGCACCCCTGCCATGGGCTTCCTCGTGGCGTGGGGTGGAATTAATGGGAAATCCCATTGTTAGTGGCAGGACCAGGTGAGTCCACTGCCAGCCAATAGCAGACTGTCTCCAGCCGCTGAGAAACACACTGTGGGGAGGCCAGAGAATCCCACCCTGAGATCTTGTTGTTAGAGGAGTAAATTTGGTGGCCCATAGGTGATGCCCTTGCCTCTAAGCCAGGAGCCCCTGGTTCAAGTCCCACTCCAGCACTTGTTGGTCACGGAAGCAGTATTCTTGACGTGGTTCAACAGGTTGACAACCAGCCTGCTAATCATTACAACACTCCTTGCACTAATCCTCAAAGGGGAAAATAGTATGTGTGAAGATACAAAACAAACATTGCCTTGAACAGATGCCCTGTTATAGACTCATACTTCCAGCATGAAACAGTGCAAGCACGGTAGCATTGTGGTTAGCACAATTGCTTCACAGCTCCAGGGTCCCAGGTTCAATTCCCAGCTTGGGTCACTGTCTGTACGGAGTTGGCACGCTCTCCCCGTGTGTGCGTGGGTTTCCTCCGGGTGCTCCGTTTTCCCCCCACAGTCCAAAGATGTGCGGGTTATGTGGATTGGCCATGATAAATTGTCCTTAGTGTCGAAAATTGCCCTTAGTGTTGGGTGGGGTTACTGGGTTATGGGGATAGGGTGGAGGTAAGGGCTTGGGTAGGGTGCTCTTTCCAAGAGCCGGTGCAGACTCGATGGGCCAAATGGCCTCCTTCTATAAGGAACCTGGTGCTGAAGTGTGAGGTGAAAATGAGCATGTGCGATTCCTTTGTCCAGGTGATTTCCGAGGTGACTGAAGGAGATGCTTCCTGTACCAGCAGTCCTCGGCATTACAACACTATTGGTTCCTGGAAAATCCGTATGAGCCAGACCATTGTAAGCCAGAATCGAATTTCCCATAAGAACTATGTTATAAGTCAGGGATTGGTTCCTCAATCAAGTCCCGATATCCTATTTTCAGCAAAATAACCTAGAATTTTGCACACAATCGAAAAAAAATAATATAGCAAGAAATTATTATAAAATGTAATGGTTAAGAAAAACTTTGGAAACATAAAGATTCACCAAGTAAAAATGCATCAGAATAGCAACTGCAGTAACTGAGCACCTTGAATCAGGGAGACGTGTGGAACAGAACGTCAATGCGCACATTTGGGTATTTGAACTTGTTTGCTGGTGGCGTCGTAAAGTCAAAACCCACTTTGTAAATTCGAAACAGGGTGTCAATTTCTAAATATTGTAAGTGCCATTCGTCGTAACGTGAACGTTGTAAGATTGCGAGCCGCCTGTAGTTACTTAGGTTGCGGTAATATTCAGTGATAATAACTTACATTTTTGGTGCAATGTGCTGCTTTTCACAACTGGAAATCCTGCATCTAGGATTTGGCTCATTGTCGACAGTTTAGCTGAAGGACACATGAACCCAGCGTTGTCTAACAGCAGTGCATCAGCAGGATGACCTCCACGTGTTAAACTGTGCGTTTAAAATGCACAAGCAGCAAAGGGGCAGTGAACGACCAATGCGTCAATGTACTAAGGCATGTGCTGGCCTTTGGTGCAACCTCCAAAATCCAGACATTTTTCTTAACCACAAAATGCTCGGCGTTGGAAATCAAGAGCACTGCCTTGCCTATCAGTTACATGACTTGCACTCATCCCAAATGAGGCCTCTCAAAATCAAAGCAATGTAATAAAGTGTTACAAAAACACAGCAAAGTTGCAATCAGTTAAAGCATTCAAGAAGGAAAAAACTGCCCAATTTCAATAGGAATAGTAGCCCCTGTAGCTTTGAAAAATATATTTCCAATATAAGAAGGAGAAAATAGAGAGAGAGAGACGAGAGAGAGAAAATGAATTGCAATACATTTTCTCATTTTTAAAACTGAGGTCTTATAGGATGAGTGCATTACCATAAAGGTGCTTGGGACATCCTGAGGTTGTGAAAGGTACTACATCTTTGCTTTCATTGAATCATAGAATTTACAGTGCAGAAGGAGGCCATTCAGCGCATCGAGTCGGCATCGGCCCTTGGAAAGAGCACCCTGCCCAAGCCCACGCCTCCACCCTATCCCCATGCCTCAACACTATCCCCGTAACCCAGTAACCCGACCCAACCTTTTTGGACACTGAGGGCAATTTAGCATGGCCAATCCACCTGACCTGCACATCTTTGGACTGTGGGAGGAAACCGGAGCACCCGGAGAAAACCCACACAGACACGGGGAGACTTTGCACATTCAGTGACCCAAGCCGGTGATTCGAAGCTGGGACCCTGGAGCTGTGAAGCAACTGTGCTACCCACTGTGTTACCGTGCTGCCCTTGTACATCATCCATGGGAAAATGGTCAATTAGAAACTTGGTAGTACAAAAGGGAGAAGAATATAGTCTGGGAATAATGAAACGTCAGACTGGATTTTGATCTTGAGGTGGGGTCCCACCGTTAGGCCCAAAAAGGTGGAGGGGTGGGGCAGGCGATCCCACTTCAGTGGTCTGTGGGACACAGGGCTGTATTTCATCAGTGGCACGCAGCTAATTGGCTGCTGTCAGGGCTGTTGGCACAGCCCCAGACATTACAGCAGCACAGTTAGCATCACTGGGAGCAGTGGCTGCTGCTAGGACTGTGTCTGGAAAGAGAGGACTCCATGAAAGGTCATCAGACTCCCAACAAGATAACTCGTGCCTGGGGTCACTGGGGCCAGCCAGTCAGTCAGAGGGGTCACATCAAGCCGAAGGAAAGGTTAGTGAGGGCATAGTGTTTGTTGCCATGGGACTGGTCACTGCTTCAGGGAACATTCTCTGTGAGAAAAAGAATGCCCGAATAGGAGGGCACCGTCCCCTCTAAGTCCAAAGGAAGATCATTAGAGTTTACCTGATGATCTCACCATGTGGCAGACAGCAACCTTCCCCACTATTACCACTGGTAAAATGCCAGTGGCAGCAAGAAGAGTCCCTTAATTGGCCGCTTAAGTGACTCAATTGGTATCTGGGAAGTAGGGTTGCCAACCCTCCCGGAATGGTCAGGAGCCTCCTGGGATCAGCATCAATCTCCTGGTGGCCAAAGAAAGTCTTCCGGGAGATTTGAAAACAATATTTTACATTGATGCCACTGTTAAGCCACTTTACTCCTCAAATATCATCATCCTTGCACCCCCCCCACCCCACCCAAACCAGGAAGGAGAGTCCCCACGTGCTCTGGCTGAGATATGCAACCTCTCTATCCCAGAGACTGGGGAACTGGGCAACAAACTGACCACAACTCCCAGAGGACACTACAATCAGCGGGTTGCTATGACCTAACTTGTCAAATTAAGTACCAGACGTTGAGGTACAGGGTGAGAGTAACGGCTGGATATGGCTCTGACAAAGGGTAAGTAGGTCCAATGAGATTGAGATTCTCTTGTTGCTGACGTTTCCAGTATTTCTCTCCCTCCCAATTATCGTGCAGTAAGGCTGTTGACTCACAAAAGCCAGACTCGAAACGTTAGCTCCCTTCTCTCTCCACAGATCCTGTCAGACCTGCTGAGATTGTCCAGTATTTTCTGTTTTTGTTTCAGATTTCAACATCCACAGTGATTTGCTTTTATATTTAAGTCTCACAAAAACACTAGACTGCAAGGCTTGCTAGAGTTTGAGGAAGGGGTGTGGTCACCAGAAATAGTCCTGAACTTTAAGCACTCTTCCTGTCAGTGAATCAAAAGTGACATTCACAGCAGTCACTTTCATGTTCTTCTGCTCAAAGGGGTAAGCACCACAGAGACAAATACAAATAAAAGTCAACAATTCATTGAGAGCTCCAGCATACACATGACAGTAGTGGGCTGTGAATAGATGCTAATCTCAGCCACATCACTGCCGATAAACCACCATTTAGAAAGCAGTCACTTCCCCATGGGATAAAACAAAGGGAAAAAATCACCTTCACCATACTTTTGAAACTCAATGCAGCAAGTTAAGGTCTGGCATTATGTTATTCTTCTCAACATCTACAGTCAGTGTCGACTTGAGGAAGTCAATAGGAGAATAATGAGTGTCTTACTCTGAAATGTTTAGGGAGGGTGAGAGGGAGGTAGTATAGATTGCAAATACACTTATCAAATGAAATTAAGTTACAGGGCAATTTTACAAGTCCTGCAC
>NC_092713.1:46191295-46203795 GCF_047496885.1 Scyliorhinus torazame | reverse complement strand
TCGCATGACTTCACTTTTCTGTACTACTGAAGAACTAAACCCAAGTTTTTCAGACATCGATTTGGGCAATGTGAACTACAGAAAATTACTGCACCTTCACCACGAGGCATGTAACCAACCATTCATGGTTCACATCTTCCAAATTGAACTAATTTTTTACACTAGGTAAAAGCTATTTTCACCAAAATTTGGCTTGGAATCTAAAATGGTGCTTTCTCGTAGAAATTGGAAACTTGTATTACAAACAGCAGCCAAAATTTATCCATACTTAACACTCTGTTGCCATTCAGTTCCCATACAGTTGCTGTCATTTCCAGTCATTTCCATAGAGGCTGCAGGAATTTCATTCAGTTGAAAACCTGAGGTCAAGTTTCAGTTGTTTTGTAAATGCGGTCACTCCTTCTTTTGCATCAACTATGCGGGCAGATGCCACCAGTTACATTTCAGAGACTACTTGGAATTCAGCTTGCTGTTTGAACAAGGCAGCCTGTGTGCAAAGAATCACAAAATCCTAAGAAAAAAGTAGCAGGCTCACTTTTTCCAGAGGCAGGTTTCCCACACATTGAACACGAGGAAAATTTACATGTTATAGTTGTTACTGTAGGATTCCCTCAATAGAATAAACCTGTGAAAAGAATTGTTACACGTTGTATACACACATTTTGGATATTAAATCTTTAAATACTGCCTGCTTTGTTCATGCTACAAACATATGAAGGCAGGCAGGAAGATGGAAGATCTTCAGACCCATTAACCCAGCCATCCATCCATCAAAAAGTGCAGCCTTCCACTATTCACTGTTCCAGGACAAAACCATCTTCTATGACAGGCAGAAACAATAAAAAGCTTTTAAAGACCTTCAGAAGAAACTTCACTGCTGAACTAGTTCAGCCAAATGGCACTTTTCAGTGCTAGACATAAGATTCCCGAATAGAATTAGGAAAATTCCAGGAGACAGATGAATGCAAATAATTCACAATGATCACTAATTAGCAACTTACCCCTTTAACTGCCAAATACCCTTATTTGTCAAGAATTTTTCCATTTCCTTTTTTAAACCTGAGGTAGTGTTTTGCCACATCTCAAGAGTTTGTTCCAAAGACTACTAACTGCAAAAATAAATACTTGGGTGTCTAACCCAATTCTTCACTTGCAGTTTTTATGGGCATGATCTCAAGGCATCTTATAATTTCAAACAACCTATCAATCTTAGTTTTAACAAGCTCAATCATATCCTCTCTAACTCTGCTGTGTTGAGGACTATAGAAGGGACTGATAGCGGCATAAAGGCAAGATAGCAGAATGTGTTAATAGAACAAAGGTCAGTGCTGAGTGAAAGCAAAACTATAGCCCTGTGTGTGTGTTGGGGGGGGGGGTGTCGTTGGGACAGGAATATGTAAAATGTTGGATTAAGAAAATGCTTTTAAAATGGATGATGGTGCAAGTCTAAAATTATTACATCACGTTGAATCAAGAAGGCATGCTTCACTGGAACATTGCAGCAGGCCAAAGACGGATATGTGGGCATGAAAACAAGATGAGAGTTGAAATGGCAAGTGACAGGAAGGTTGGGGTCATGCTTGTGGACTGAGCGAAGGTATTCTGCAAAGTGGCCACCCAGTCTGAGTTTAGTTCCCCCAATGTAGAGCCTCTCCCTCTCTGCCCCCATTGGGAGCAGCGAATACAGTAGACCACATTGAAGGAGGTGCAAGTGAAATGCTGCTTCACCTGAAATACTTCATACTTTAATTACTACTTTAATTTTTTTTAAACAACAAATAATCTGAAGCTTTTGCCCTGGAGTTTGTGGTCAATTTAAAGTACAACAACAAGCTTTTGTGGATTTAAACTAACAGGATTACTTATTTGCCAGATTGGCAGGCAGCTCTCCAACTCCTCCAGGCACAGCAACATGCCTGAGTCGGGAGTGAAGGGAGCCGGTAGGCTTCCTGGAGAGTGTGTGGGGGGGGGGGGGGGGGGCTAAATAGAAACATGTATAGAAAATAGAAGCCAGAGAAGGCCATTCAGCCCTTCAAGCCTGCTCCACCATTCATTATCATGGCTGATCAAGTTCAATGACCTGATCCTGCCTTCCCTCCATATCCCTTTAGCCGCAAGAGCTAAAATTTCCTTCTTGAAATTACACAACGTTTTGGCCTCTTTTCTGTGGGAGTGAATTTTACAGATTCGCCATTCTTGGTGAAGAAATTTCTCCTCATCTTAGTCCTAAAAGGTTTACCCCTTATCCTCAAACTATGACCCCTAGTTCTGGACTCTCCCACTATCGGGAACATTCTTTCTCTATCTACCCGGTCTTATCTGGTTAGAATTTTAAAAGTAACTATGAGATCCCTCTCACTTTTCTAAACACCAATAAATATAATCCTAACCGACTTAGTCTCTTCTCATATGACAACCCGCCACCCCAGGAATCAGCCTGGTAAACCTTCGCTGCACTGCCTCCATAGGAAGAACATCCTTCCTCAGATAAGGACAGCAAAACTGCACACAATACTACAGGAGGTCTCTGGCCTTGATTTGGTCACCAGCCTAAAAGTTGAAGCTGGACAGGAAAATACCCTGAAGTAGCAAGTAAGTGGCAATGAGGGACTTATTGGGACAAGGGCGGTTACCCACCCAAGATGGGAGGAAGAGAAGTGACGACAGAAAAATTAGGCAATAAAGCAAAGAGTTAATTGTTTGTCCCTGGTTACTGTACAAGACAATGAAACTTCTCACTCCACCTATTATATTGTTGGATAACAACCACATGCAGATGACAGGCAAGAATAAAATAATAATATAATAATAATAATTGCTTATTGTCACAAGTAGGCTTCAATGAAGTTACTGTGAAAAGCCCCTAGTCGCCACATTCCGGCGCCTGTTCGGGGAGGGCAGTACGGGAATTAAACCCGCGCTGCTGCCTTGTTCTGCATTACAAGCCAGCTATTTAGCACACGGTGCTAAACCAGCCCCTGCTAAATCAGTTGTGCTGTTCTCTCAATTAACAGCCTGCCAAAATTCACACAAAATGTATATCGAATGAAAACATGAAAACACTAAACGAGTGCAACACTGCGAAAGATGCCCTCTTTCAGAGAAGATGTTAAATTGAGGTCCCATCAGGTGGCCGTAAAACATTTCATGATACTATTCTCAGCAGGGAAGAGGTTTATTTTGGTATTTTGTGGCATACTATAGGGATCTGTACTGGGTCCCCAATTATTCGTCATTTATATAAACAACATAGATAACTATGTGGGGGTAGGATCATTAGCTTTGTGGATGACACAAATATTGGCCGTGTAGTTAACAGTGAGGTTGAGTGTCTTGGGTTACAGGAAGATATAGACGGGATGATAAAATGGGCAGAAAAGGAGCAGATGGAATTTAACCCTGAAAAGTGTGAGGGGATACACTTTGGAATGAGTAATTTAACAAGGAATTATTCAATAAACGCATGACACTCGAGTTCTGAGGAACAACGGGATTTGTTCATAGATTTGTAAATGCAGAAGGACGGATTAATAAGGTGGTGAAAAGGGCATATGGAACATTTGTCATTATCAATCGAGGCACAGATTTCAAAAGCAGGGAGGTCATGTTGGAGTTGCATGGAACTTTGATGAGGTGCAGCTAGGGTATTGTATGATTCTGGTCTCAACATTATAGGAAGGATGTGATTGCACTGGAGTAGGTGCAGAGGAGATTCGCCAGGATTTGCCCGAGATGGAACATTTAAGTTATGAAGAGAGATTGGATAAGCTTGGGTTGTTTTCTCTGGAGCAGAGAAGACTGAGGGCCGACCTGATCAAAGAACAAAGACAAAGAACAAAAAAAAGTACAGCACAGGAACAGGCCCTTCCGCCCTCCAAGGCTGCGCCGACCATGCTGCCCGTCTAAACTAAAATCTTCTACTCTTCCAGGGTCCGTATCCCTCTATTCCCATCCTATTCATGTATTTGTCAAGATGCCCCTTAAACGTCACTATCGTCCCTGTTTCCACCACCTCTTCCGCTAGCGAGTCCCAGGCACCCACTACCCTGTGTAAAAAAACTTGCCTCGTACATCTCCTCTAAACCTTGCCCCTCGCACCTTAAACCTATGCCCCCTAGCAATTGACCCCTCTACCCTGGGAAAAAGATCGAGGTGTACAAGATAATGAGGGGCATGGGCAGCGTGGATAGGGAGCAGCTGTTCCCCTGAGTTGAAGGGTCAATCACGAGTTGGAGGGAACACTAGTTCAAGGTGAGGGACAGGAGGTTTAGGGGGGATTTAAGGAAAAACTTTTTTACCCAGAGGGTGGTGACAGTGTGGAATGCACTGCCAGGAGAGTGGTAGAGTCCTTTAATAAGTACCTGGATGAGCACTTGGCACGTCATAACAATCAAGGTTAAGGACCAAGTGCTGGTAAATGGGATTAGGTAGGTAGCGTAGGTAATTTTCACATGTCAGTGCAGACTCGATGGGCCAAAGGGCCTCTTCTGCAAGGTATGATTCTGTGATTCTAGCCAAAATGTATCCCCCAATCAAAACCATCAAAAGCAGATCATTTGATCATTGTGCCATTGCAGTTTGTTCCAGTATAGTGAAGCATAGGAACCAGATACTACATTTCAAAAAGTACTTCAGTGTCTATAAATTGTTTTGGGATGCCCAAGGCCAAAGATGTTACATCAGATCAATGAAGCCATCGCAACTTTCTATTGATGGCTCCGAGCCCCCGGAGGGGGACTTGAAGATGAAGCAGTTCCTAGACGGGCTGAGCATGCCGGTCGTGAAGGAAGATAGGAGACGGGGCCTGGAAGCACCACTGGAACTGGGACATGTCACGGAGAGTATCAACTCCATGCAGGCGGGGAAGGCGCCGGGGCCAGATTGATTCCCGCCGGATTTTTATAAAATAATTTGAGTCAGCACTGGCCCCGCATTTGCCGAAGATGTTTGCAGACTTGCTAGTGAGGGGCATCCCGTCACCCCCCACTGCCCCAAGCCTCAATATCGGCGATACCCAAAAAGAACAAAGACCCGACAGAGCGCAGGTCCTACAGGCCCATCTCAGTACTTAACGAGGATGCAAAGATCCTGGCAAAGGCTGAGAGCCAGAAGTAGTCACAGAGGACCAGGCGGGATTTGTCAAGGGCAGGCAGCTAACATCAAACATCAGGCACCTTCTAAACATGATAATGACCCCATCCGGGGAGAGAACACCAGAAGTGATCATCTCCCTGGACGCAGAAAAGGCCTTTGACAGAGTCGAATGGAACGGTTTGGGTTTGACCCAGGGTTCACCTCCTGGGTGAAACTACTATACAGCGCTCCCATGGCGAGTGTAGGGACAAACACCACCAGCTCCAGCTGCACAGGAGGCATGAGGCAGGGATGCCCACTATCCCCGCTGCTGTTTGCTCTGGCAATCGAGCCACTGCCAACTCTCCTCAGAGTAGCGAAGGGGTGGGAGGTATTCAAAAGGGAAAACAGAGAGCCTCACTCTATGCGGATGGCTTGCTCCTCTACATCTTGAACCCCTGGACCAGCATGGATGGGATCATGAAACTCCTAAAAGGTATTTGGAGCCTGCTCAGTTACAAGTTTAAACTAAGCAAGAGCTAAATCTTCCCTCTCAGCCTGCGATGGTGGAGACAACAGAGCTGGGAGGACTGCCGTTTAAGCAGGCCCAGACCAAATTCCACTACCTAGGGATCCAAATAGCCCACGACTGGACACGGATCAACAAATGGAACCCGATGAGTCTGGTGAAGCAAGTCAAAAAGGACCTGCAGAGGTGGGGCCCACTCCCATTCGCAGGGAGAATACAGACTATGAAAATCAATGTGCTGCCCAGGTTCATCTGTATGTAGATCCCTCCCCATCTACATACCCAAGTCCTTTTTTCAACACAGCTGCCTTTTGTCCACCATGGCCCATCTGCAACAACCATAGGTTCCCTCCTGCAATAAAAGGTGGAGAAGGGACGAGGGGACACTGACAGATAGAAACATGTACACTGACGATAGAATAGTGACCCTGGGGGAACTCACGGAGAGGTTCCAGCTACCAAGTGGAAATGACCCGAGATACATTCAGGTCAAAAAACTCCTCCATAAAGAAACAACGATGTACCGCAAATACTAGAACACTCGTTAGAAGAGTACTACTGGACGCAGGCAACCTAGGGGAGGGGAATTGCGCGGACATTTACGGGCAACTGCTGGAGGAGGTACACATTCCCCTGGACAAGACGAGGAAAAAATGGGAGGAGGAACTAGACATAGATATAGGGGGAGGACTCTGGATCGAAGCACTGAAGAGGGTGTACTTCACCTTTACGTGCGCAGGACTGAGCCTAACGCAGCTAAAGGTGGTGCACAGAACACATCTAACCAGAACGCGAATGAGTGAGTTCTTTCCAGAGGTGGAGGACAAATGCGAACGGTGCCAAGGAGACCTAGCCAACCACAAATCAAATTGTATATAAATGCCTGTAAAAACATGTTTACGCCGTATTGGGGATGTAAAATATGTATGCTGACTAAAGGGGTGCTATGACCACAGTTATGAAAGTGCTTGCTTGTGAATGTGCATGTTGGTTTTTACCTGGTTTTGCAATTTATAAATGGAATCCCTGCAGTCCCTGCAGTGCAGGAGGCCATTCAGCCCATCGAGTCTGCACCAACCCTCTGAAAGAACACTCTATCGAGCCCCCCCCCCCCCCCCTGCAATCCCGTAACCCCCACCTAACGTTTGCACACTAAATGGACTATTTAGCATGGTCAATCAACCTAACTGCACATCTTTGAATTGCAGGAGGAAACCGGAGCACCCGGAGGAAACCCATGCAGACACGGGGCAGAAAGTGCAAACTCCACACCAACAGTCACCCAAAGCCTGAATTGAACCCAGGTCCCTGGCTCTGTGAGGCAGTAGTGCTAACCACTGTGCTACCATGCCATGCATCGTTGGATATAAAATATTAAGACTCAATAAAAACATTTTCCACAAAAAAAATGCTACGTCAAGGTCAGTTATTTCTTTCATCTCGAAAAATTAGATGCTCTGTGGATCTATCACTTGGTATGCTCCCAAAAGTCAAATTGTTCCTAAGAATACATCCTGCAGTCATATTTCTGTCATGGCTAACAATTCTCGCCACCACTGAAAAAAAGACGAGTGTCTTCTCGTGGAACTGGTTATTTCAGGGTAATAATCAGAAAAGTGGAATGAAATGGAATAATGTTGGACTTTCCCCAGTTGTACTCTAACATGTAAAAGTAGAAGTGGATTTGTTTTGTTCATTATGAGGCACTTTACGGTATGACTCAGCACAATCCCAATCCTGTTTCCCAAAAGGTAGTTCTTGCTTTTATATTTGCAGCTATTGGAACAGAGGAAATTGGTGCAAGCATAGGCCATGTTCTGCCATTCAATTTGATAGTGGCTGATCTCCGCACACTCTCCGTACCCCTTGATATCTTCATCTAAAAGTCTATTGATCTCTTGAATATACTCAATGATCGAGCCTCCATTGCCTTCTTGAGGTAGAGAATTCCAAAGATTCACCAGCCTGAGTGAAGAAGTTCCTCCGCATCTCAGTCTTAATGGCCTACCCCTTATTCTGAGACTCTGCTCCTGGTTCCAGGTGTCCCAGCTAGGGGAAATATCCTTCCTGCATTTACCTGGTTAAGTCCTGTAAGAATTTTGCATGTTTCGTTGAAATTGCCTCTTAATCTTCTAAACTATAGAGAATACAGGCCCAGTCTCCTCAATCTTTCTTCGAAGGACAATCACAGGTATTGACCTGGTGAACCTTTGTTGCACGTCCTCTATAACAGACTCTATAACAGACTCAAAAACAGCTTCTTCCCCACTGTCACCAGACTCCTAAATGACCCTCTTATGGACTGATTTCATTAACACTACACCCTGTATGCTTCATCCGATGCCAGTGCTTTTGTATTTACATTGTATATGTTGTGTTGCCCTATTATGTATTTTCTTTTATTCCCTTTTCTTCTCATGTACTTAATGATCTGTTGAGCTGCTCGCAGGAAAATACTTTTCACTGTACCTCGGTACACGTGACAATAAACAAATCCAATCCAATCCAATCCAATATAGCAAGTATATCAATTCTTGGGTAGGGAGGCCAAAACTGTAGGAATACTCCAGATCGGGTCTGTACAATTGCAACAATACATTTTTAGCCCTATTCTCAAATCCTCTTGCAATAAAACAAGCCTTTTGTCTTCCTAATTGTTTGCTGCACCTGTGCCAGTTTTACTCAAGAATAGTCTA
The DNA here is from genome assembly GCF_047496885.1 of Scyliorhinus torazame. NCBI lineage: Eukaryota > Metazoa > Chordata > Chondrichthyes > Carcharhiniformes > Scyliorhinidae > Scyliorhinus > Scyliorhinus torazame. The sequence goes on along the minus strand of NC_092713.1, from coordinate 46,195,497 downwards.
TCACAGCTGGCCAATAGCTAATTGAACTGGTGGGGAAAAAAACCACACTGAGGGCATCATGAAAATCTAACAAGGCTGATAACCTCACCTTCCTGTATTCAATACAACTTTGCTAACTTGAGTACGAGCAAATATAATCAACAGACCCCAGTATTGCTAGTGCTCTGGAAAGTTATATAGCCCAATAAATTATTTAGATATATTTGCGGTGTGCTGGACCACACACATCACAAACTAAATGAACAACCCTTTTGTTGCTTTGAGTCCAAGTGATCCAAAGGTACAATCACTGATCACAATTCACTTCATACTCTTTGGAATGGGACATTTCATCTTTTCAGTTTGAACATGCATTATTTAGTCACTAAGCAACTTAATGATTTAAGAATATTTATTCAAAAAGGGTAGACTGATGGATGGGATTGCATCACATATTAACATGGTGGCCGAGGCAGCACGGTGGCGCAGTGGGTTAGCCCTTTGCCCCACGGCGCAGAGGTTCCAGGTTCGATCCCGGCTCTGGGTCACTGTCCGTGTGGAGTTTGCACATCCTCCCCGTGTTTGTGTGGGTTTCACCCCCGCAACACAAAGATGTGCAGGCTAGGTGGATTGGCCACGCTAAATTGCCCCCTTAATTGGAAAAAATGAATTTGGGTACTCTTTAAAAAAAAAAAAAAAAAAATTTTAAACATGGTGGCCAGAGCAAATGTTAACAAGAAGCATGAGAACAACCTCATGAGTAAAGAGCACTAAATTATGAAAAACTGACTCAAATGAAAACCTATACAGCAACTTTTACATTCTTAAAATACATTTTACAGCTATTTAATTAGTTAATAAAATAACCATAGCAAACAAGTTGCGCACAGCAAAATCTCACAGATATGATGATGAATAACCAGTTAATTTTTTTGGATGTTTGTTGAAGGAACAATTTTGATCTGGCTACCAGATCATGGGAGATCATCCCAAAGTGATTTCTCTCAATGCACACTACCCAGGGTACTGTGTCGAGGGTATTTATTTTAATCTATCTGAATGGACAGGTCTTCAGGTTCACAATTCATCCAAAAGACTGGCATTTCAACAAGATATCAGTTGCTAAGTGCTGCCCTGAATTGCCAGATTATGAACAAGGTGGCAGCACGGTAGCACAAGTGGATAGCACTGTGGCTTCACAGCGCCAGGGTCCCAGGTTCGATTCCCCACTGGGTCACTATCTGTGTGGAGTCTGCACGTTCTCCCAGTGTCTGCGTGGGTTTCCTCCGGGTGCTCCAGTTTCCTCCCACAGTCCAAAGACGTGCTGGTTAGGTGGATTGGCCATGATAAATTGCCCTTAGTGACCAAAAAAGGTCAGGAGGGGTTATTGGGTTACGGGGATAGAGTGGAAGTGAGGGCTCAAGTGGGACGGTGCAGACTCGATGGGCTGAATGGCCTCCTTCTGCACTGTATGTCTAAAGTGGGGCTCGAACCCATACCTTTCACACTACAAATAATAAAAAATACACCTATTCTATCAGTGAGGGAAGATCCTAGCAAAGACTCAGAAAAAGATAGGCAAATTCATGGAAAGAATGAAAACATTAATTACAAAAATGCTGGGAATATTGCTGAGTATTTCCCCTATTTTTTCAAGATTTCCAGTATCCACAATATTTTGTTTTTGTATTAAAAACATTAAAAGGTATTGGTCGAAAATCAAGAACGTTTATAGAGAAATCAATCTTTCTATTGATCGATATTGAAAGAAAGAAATGGGAGTTTAAAAAATCAGCACATGCAACACCTGAAGGTAGAGCAATTAACATAATATGTCAAAGAAACATTACTTGCTTATCAGGCTGGAGTTTAAGTAAATACTTAGCACCACAGCCCAGCACTGGGTGGCTCTGCAACAAAACAGACTTCATTGTGACAGAAAACTGAGCACAATGCAGATCAGTGTGAAATAGAAGGATTGTATTTAAAGGCGATTTAATAATTAACATGAGAGAGAGTATTCTCTGCAATCATGCTGGAGGGTATGGCAGGATATTGTGTTGCCTGCATTTGTTTCAAGAATTCAAAAGTGAGGGGGGAGAATCAGTTGTTGTAATCCATCAGAGCCAACAATATAGGAAAGAACGCGGAGGATATCGTCCCGAGTATCAGTAGCTTGGTGCTAAATCCCCTTGAGGGTGACAATTGAAGGTGAAAAACAAAACAAATCAGGAAAGTAAATGCATAGCTGAAAGATTGGTGTGAGAAGGAGGAGCTCAATTCCATGGGATACTGGTGCCAATATTGGAACAGGAAAGAGCTGAGACAGGTGCATTTGAACTAGTTTAGTGCCAAGGTCCTAACAGAAATGATCAATGGGAATGTAGAAAGGAATTGAAACCAATAAAGTAAAGGAGGGGTGCAAAAAGAGAAATGCTCTAGATGGAAAAAACAAGAAAGGGATGGAGCAACGGTCAGCATACAAAATTAGACAATGATAATATAAATACTTCAGAAAAATAAGTCATCAGTTGTAATAGTAAAACACATGAAAAATTAAATTACCAATTCAAGCCATGCACTCAACATCTGCAACCAAAATGTGCTGGGTCAAAAGTGAGGGAATTACAACATCGTGGCTTATGGGCAGGGTGGGGCAGCTACCCAAATGAAGGTAGCATAATAAAATAAAACAAGCAATTTACAAACACAAATTCAGCCTAAATACAGTAGCTATTACAGGACACGGGCTGCAACTTAGTCATGTTTCAAACTACATTTTCAAATGTATGGGGTCTTCAGAACGCAATAAATTAGACAACTTAACTTAAACTAAGGCGTGGTAATGCACAGCCAACAGTCCTGATGGACTGGGTGAAGATATTTATCAATTAAAAGTTCAGGGAACCATACATCACATCACAAATAACATGGGGCGGGATTCTCCGAACCCCCCCCCGCCAGGTCGGAGAATCGTCGGGGGGCGGCGTGAATCCTGCCCCGCCGGCTGCTGAATTCTCCAGCGCCGAGGACTTGGTGGGGGTGGGAATCGCTAGCAGCACCCCCTCCATTCCCCCCCCCTCTCCCCTCCATTCCCCCCCCCTCCCCCTCTCCCCTCCATTCCCCCCCTCCCCCTCTCCCCTCCATTCCCCCCCCTCCCCCCTCTCCCCTCCATTCCCCCCCCCTCCCCCTCTCCCCTCTCCCCTCCATTCCCCCCCCACCCCCCCTCTCCCCTCCATTCCCCCCCTCCCCCCCTCCTCCCTCCATTCCCCCCCCCTCCCCCTCTCCCCTCCATTCCCCCCCCTCCCCCCTCTCCCCTCCATTCCCCCCCCCTCCCCCTCTCCCTCCATTCCCCCCCTCTCCCCTCCATTCCCCCCCCCTCCCCCCCTCTCCCCTCCATCCCCCCCCACCCCCTCTCCCCTCCATTCCCCCCCTCTCCCCTCCATTCCCCCCCTCTCCCCTCCATTCCCCCCCTCTCCCCTCCATTCCCCCCCCCCCTCCCCCTCTCCCCTCCATTCCCCCCCTCCCCTCCATTCCCCCCCTCCCCCCTCTCCCCTCCATTCCCCCCCCCCCCTCTCCCCTCCATTCCCCCCCTCCCCCCTCTCCCCTCCATTCCCCCCCCTCCCCCCTCTCCCTCCATTCCCCCCCTCCCCCCTCTCCCCTCCATTCCCCCCCTCCCCCTCTCCCCTCCATTCCCCCCCTCCCCCTCTCCCCTCCATTCCCCCCCTCCCCTCCATTCCCCCCCTCCCCCCTCCATTCTCCCCCCTCTCCCCTCCATTCCCCCCCTCCCCCCTCCATTCCCCCCCCTCTCCCCTCCATTCCCCTCCCACCTCTCCCTCCATTCCCCCTCCCCCTCCATTCCCCCTCCCCCCCCCTCCCCCCCCTCTCCCCCTCCCCCTCCTCCCCCTCCCCTCCCCCCCCCCTCTCCCCTCCATTCCCCCTCCCCCCCTCTCCCCTCCATTCCCCCTCCCCCCTCCATTCCCCTCCCCCTCCATTCCCCCCTCCCCCTCCATTCCCCCTCCCCCCTCTCCCCTCCATTCCCCCTCCCCCCTCTCCCCTCCATTCCCCCTCTCCCTCCATTCCCCCTCCCCCCTCTCCCCTCCATTCCCCCTCCCCCCTCTCCCCTCCATTCCCCCTCCCCCCTCTCCCCTCCATTCCCCCTCCCCCTCTCCCCTCATTCCCCTCCCCCCTCTCTCCCTCCACTCCCCTCCCCCCTCCACTCC